>NC_044981.1:136297863-136605389 GCF_008728515.1 Papio anubis
GAAGGAAGAAATAATTAAGATCTGCCACCTTAATCAATGTCAGGACCTGTGGGATGTTCATAGAACCCTTGACATTGAAATTGCCACCTACAAAATGCTGCTGGAAGGTGAGGAGAGCAGGAATTCTCTGTCTCTTCCAAACTTTTCTTCTCAGAACCGGAGGGAAACCATCCTGAGTTCACTCCCTCTGGTTGACAGCTACTCATACAGGACCCTTCTGACATTTAAAACTGGGAGATGGACAGGTTATCAATGAAACTTCTCAGCCTCATGATTAGCTTGATGAAAATTACACAAACTCACTGCAGCAATATATTACTAGCAAGAATAAAAAGGAAGACTATATCTTAAAGAAACAGCCTTCAAATGCCTTTCTACGGCTTTTCAGTAGCATAAGATAAATTTGGAATAGAAATAAGTTACAGTTCTTAAGAACTAGCACCCCTAAAAGATTTAGAACAAAAGTTTAAAACATACTCTGGTTTATGAAGAAGTTTTGTGCTACACCAGTTTTGTAAAAATATTTTGAAAATCATTATAATTGCTTTTTTTTTTTTTTCTAGCAAGTATTAGACTAACTTGTTTCTACTTCAATAAACCTTTGGAAAAACTAACCAGGAAACAACAACAATTTTTAAAATACTTCTTGGAATGAACTGAAGAGAGAATGGAAGGTAAGAAACTGGGGAGAGCAAGAATACTTTCACTTTTTGAGGAGTTTTGTTGTTAAGGAGAGAAGTAAACAAGATCAGTAGTTGGAGGAAAATGTGGGATAAAGAGATGTGTTTTGATTTTGGTTTTTAAAGATAGGTGATATTGAGACACGTACGAGCTAATTCTGTGGAGATGAAAAAATCTGATAAAGGTGAAAGAAGGTAGGTATATAATTGTAGGAACAAAGCCTTTGAGAAGTAAGGGGATGAGGTTCCAGGTCAGCGGGAGCTGGCCTAAGAAGCAGATACTTTCTCTTTCATAACAGGATAGAGAGTTGAGACGTAGTTGGAGATGCAGGCAGGTTTTTAGAACTTGTGGTGGAAACATGAGATTTTGATTTCAACACACTACACTGGTTTTCTCTGTAAATGTTTTTGAGAGGTCATCATATGAATGTTAAAAGAGAAGGTTTTGTTGACGATTTGAGGAGAGAAAAGGATAGGATGGTGAATTTCACAGGAAAATGTAGTGGTATTCTGGAAGTGTTTAGTGTCCCTTCTAGATTTAAATTGAAGCCAGTTTGACTATGTGTGTACCTTTTTTTTTTTCGAGATGAAGTCTTGTTCTGTCGCCCAGGTTGGAGAGCAGTGGCATGATCTCGGCTCACTACAACCTACGCCTCCCGGGTTCAAGCGATTTTCCTGCCTCAGTCTCCGAGTAGCTGGAATTACAGGTGTGTGCCACCATGCCCAGTTAATTTTTTATATTTTTAGCAGAGACCGCATTTCACTGTGTTAGCCAGGATGGTCTTGATCCCCTGACCTCGTGATCCGCCCAGCTCAGCCTCCCAAAATGCTGGAATTACAGGCATGAGCCACTGCACCAGGCATGTGGACCTTTTATTAGTCAAGTTTTGTTTTTCATGTGAACTTAGGAAGTAAGCAGGAAAATACGTTTAATTGGTACTGTTTTGCCAGAAGGATATGATGGCTAGACCATGGAATCTAAGAGAAGTAATGATAAAAGTTATTACGTGGGTGACAAAATAATCTGTACAACACACCCTCATGACATGCAATTTACCTATATGGCAAACCTGAGCATGTATACTTGAGCCTAAAATAAAATTTAAAAAGAGAAGCAAGTTCTCAGTACATTAATATTTGATGATTGACCTTATTTTCTCTGCTGTCACACATGTATTTTCTAAAAATACTGCAAAGCTGGCTCAGATATAAAAAAATAAACAATGCATACATGTGGCCTTGAATCTTATTCCAATTCAAACTTTGACTCAAGTTATTTGAGCACAGATTTTGAATATCAAGATAAATAGCCTATATACTTTGTGTTAAACCATTTAGAACACATATCATATAGATCAATTGAAGAGTGCATTTATAAATAGAACTGTATAAACAATCCAAAGTGGAAGGAAGAATCTAGAGGAATGCCAAAAAAGATAATATAAAAGCAATTATAGCACACTCAATAAAGGGAGAAAACAAGGAGACAAAGGTTATGTCTAAATAATGCCAAAGCAAACAGTTGGTAAGTGAAACATCTAGTCAATCAGCTGCATGTTTTGTCTACGGAGAGCCTAGCAACTGACTTTACTGATTTTTTTTTTTTTTTCACTGAATTGACTGAATTAACTGGTTTTTTTGGAGGCATGTTGACATATGCATAATGAAAGAGTCATAAAGGAAGAAAAGGAAAGGATGCATTTGGGAAAAATGTCCTTGGGATCTCGAAGTGATAGGTGATAAGATTAAAAGATTATAAATTGAAACGAGGGCAGATTTTGGGAGGGGGATGAACTTAGTTACATAAATTCAAATTTGGAATATAAGCTACAGGAGTGTATTTTCCATAATTATGGGAGACTTGTTTGTGACACAATGGAAATATTTGAAGACTAAGAAGAGTTTCTAAAGGGTCTGCTTTTAGTCTCTTGTATTGATTCTGCAACATTTATTACTAGCACATATTACTAAAGTGCAAATTATCTTCCTTGAATTATAATTTTATTTACTGTTACAACAATATTCATCTTCCTACCCTTCCTACTTTTTAAATACTGACTTTGAGCTACTCTTCTTAATACTTCACTATACAAGTATACTAACAAAATAACAACTTCCAAATCTCCTAATGGCAAGATCATCTACCTGCAAACAATTTAAATTTAGAAAGTGATATAAGTCACATTATGCACTTTTAAATTTATTCTGCCTGGGAAGTAGTGAATTACTAGAGGAGATGCACTATCCTGCTAGGTCATGTGGATAGTAAGGAGGAGGAGAAAGACATGCAACAGCGTACAGTATTTGAAAATAAATATTCTTTTAGCAATTCAATATTTAAGGATTAAGTATGTATATACACACATATAATTTTTAGTTTTGTTTAAAAATATATAAATTGTAGTATATGAAACAATAAACTGTTCGTGCATATTAGGTGAAGATTTACAGAAAGTATAGAAAAAAATGTCATTCAATTGACTCTATAGTACAAATGGGACCAATACAATGCTGACTCTTTGCTGCTACTTCTAGATTATCTTCCTGACTTTTTTCCCTAGATTCTCTTAAAATGGGTCACTTAAACAATAATTTTTAAAGCTCCATTGAAGAATTATAAGGAAATAACTTGACAAAAGATTCAAACACATTTAACACTGAAATATATATTTTTCAATGATCTTTCCCTGCCCTCTGCCACCCAAAAACCCACGCTGTGAGGTTCTAAGGCACTGTCCACATGGAGCCCAGAGAATAACTTCTTTCAGAATTCCCTTCTGCCAAACTCTGTAAGCAATATCCTACTTTCTAGAAAGTCATGTGGCATATCGGGAAAAGGACTGACTTGGAAAACAGACCCTGGTCTTTCAGTTTACTAACTATGATTTGGGATGAGTTGTTTAAATTTTCTGTGTCAATTCAGACAGATGAGTAATGGATTAAATGAGATAGCGTATGGAAAGTATGTAATACTTGCTTGATTTTCCTTATTGTTTTTACTTTGTATCAGTAGATCACAGCAATTTCAAAATTCATTTTGTAAACAGTCCACTAAAATGTAAGTTGTTTCTCTACTCAGAAATAATCACATTGAATTCGTTAATAAGAAATCCCTAAATATTTTATATTAAGAATACATAACATGTTTACTTATAGACACTGAAGTTCAACTCCATTTTACTTCCCAAAATACACTTTTTGGGGTAGCAAAAAGGTCTCTATTCAAATCTGCCAGATCTTTTTATAACTTTCAGGTAAGCTGTTGTACTTATCATTCAAAGTTGTAATAGAAATCACTACTATTTTAAGCTCAACAAATTTTGCGCATTATTTGTTCCTCAAAATTTGAATCCAAATGGAAATTGCAGTTTTAAATCCTGAAAGTTTCCTGGTTTTTCACTTTTGTACAAAATATAAGACTTCTATTAATTCATACAAAATATATGGGTGATTGGAGAATCATGTGTACTTTCTTAATCAAATGCTTAACTGAAAGTTTATAGCAAATGTGAAACAAATGATATCACTTATATTTAAGCAATAGGTGATATGCTTAAAATAATCACTAACAAAAATAACTTATAATAATTAAGAGTGAGCAAACAGAGATAAGGAAAAGACAATAAAATGCTCACAAATTTTTTTTAGGTTTCTTACAAAATTCTGAGTGCAATGTAACTTTTTCAAAAGATCTTTAATAATTTTAAAGCAATAGATATGTATTCTTTCATGTTCATTTGCTAAACCTCATTTCAATCTCTCTTTATTTTCTGAAGTCTTATAAGTAACATCTGCCATCCATCACTGACTGTCATCTGAGGGGATAAAACAAGGAATGTTCCAAGTATGTGTTGAAAGCACCATGGAAATAAGTTGTTTAGACAGAGTAAGAGGTGTTAAATAGGAAAAATAGCCAATCTGGAAAGAGAGGAATCAGCTATACAATGGGGGGCAGGGGGGAGAAAAGACAAAAAAAATTAAAAGATTTTATCAATAACAGTAACAACTTCAATATCCATCCTGAGCTTATTTTTTTAAGTAAAACTTAATTGAATTGAATGAAATTCTTATCTCATTGTTGAGTTGATAAAATTTAATGCCAAATGAACTTCTCTGTTTTAGGCAAGGGGAAAATATGAGGACAGTTCTTCCACACCCTTCTAGTAACAGAAAGTTTGGATGCTAGGGGATGGTATATTAGAAATAATAAATTAATTCCACAATGTTTTAACAAACAAAAAGAACATTTGAGTCAGATTAAAAAAAAAAAACACCAGATGCATTTGTACAAGACATACTACACAGCAGCAGAACTCTCTTCTACCCTAGCTGTAGTCCCCACCACCACACTTAAAAGATTAGCAATATCTCAGGAGATATATTGGAGCTACATACATGCATAATTTGGTTACAATGAAAACAGTCATCTAATTTCCTGATTAGATATCTGTTTATGTAACAGAGTTGCTAATCTGCACTTGTATATTTGAAGCAGGGGAGGGGTTTAGGGAGGGTAGAAAATTTGAGGTATATGGCAGAGTGGAGAGAGAGAGCTGTGTATGGAAAGAGCTGCAGTGAGGCAAGTGTACTCTCATTTATTTGGGTGGCAGTAGATGTGTGCCTCATCATGACCCAGTGGACAATAAAGAAGTAACAGTGCTTTAGATGTCTGCTTGGTATTCTATCAAGAGATCCTGGCAAGCATGTAAGGATGAGGAGCCAGAGAAGACTCCATCTAAGAAATTTCTTCAAAAGAGGTTAACCCAGAAAATAATCTTCATTATTTGCAAATGATGAAGAATTTATCAAAGGTGCCTCTAAAGAACCAACTCATGACACATGTAAAATGCCACTAGTTAAACACATGCCACAAAGAGGGCTTAAGAAGGAGGGAAAGAAAAATCAATAGAGAAGGGAGTGTGCTTTCTCTCTGAACTACTTTTTTCTATGCCTGGAAAAAAATGGACCCAGAAGGGGAAGGGAAGGATGAAAGAAAGAACAGCCCTCACTGCTACCTACAAGTGGCTTTTGGCCCAAAGTCAGGTTTGAATTTAGGAAAAAAAAAAAAAGGATATGAGTTTGAAACTGGATAAAACAGAATTGGATTAGATTGTTTCATGCCTTAAAATGAGGAGAAAGCTATAGGATCCTCTCAAGGTGTAATTGAAAGATGGAAAATGAAGAGTCTCCATGTCATGGTCGAAGGTAAAGATTACAGGGGAAAGAATAATGCTTCATGCTTGCATCCTCAAGTTTTGGAATTCAATAAAGTGCTTATGTTAGTTAAGTGGTAATATTTAATTATATCTCCAAAAGTATGTCCTTTTAAATTTAAGTTTACATAACAGATTATTGGATAAGTTTGTCTCTTTCTCTTAAAACATCTAATAAGAGAAGCTCTTATAATAAAAATCAGTGAAATCAAATCCAAGTCTTGATTCCTTTTGTATTTCACATTATTCCACATGAAATTGATTCCTCAGTTATTGACCTCTTCCTAATGCCTTTTCAATAATAGTTCACATATATTTGCACTGGTGCTTTTCTAAAACTTCATGTTATTGTTTTGTATTTTTATTATTGCTCTAACAATACAATGTCACTTTATCAAAATCTACTTGTGTAAAATTAGAAGAGATATAATACCCCTATGTAATTTGAAGACAAAAATCTCTCTAACTTAAGTGTATTTTTGAAGTTTTATGAAGGATATGATACTAACTTAGAAAAGATAAAATGTTTAATGTTCAATGCATTATTTAATATAAAATAATATGAACTAAGTAATTCTTAAAAGCCTCACAGTGTTCCATTCTTATTTTGAAAAATTTGTAGAAGTTAGATGAAACAACATTTTCAGTCTTATAGCATTGACTTCGTATGTTGACCTTATCATCCTTGAAGCTTCTTTAGAGTTACCTGGCCAAGGGTCTTTGCCCAGGATTTGTCTTTATTAAATCCAAAGTAGTACTCACTTCAGCAGCAAATGCACTAAAATTGTGATGATACAGAGATTACCATGGCCCCTACAGAAAGATGACACACAAATTCATGAAGCATTCCATATTCTTCCAGAAAAGATTGGGATTCTATTTTCAAAGTGCTGAAAGAAAAAAAAAAAACTTTCAACCCAGAATTTTGCATCCTGCCAGAATAAGCTTTATAAATGAAAGAGAAATGAAGTCTTTCCCAGACAAGCAAACATGGAAAGAATTCATCATCACTAGACCAACTTTACAAGAAATGCTCAAAGGAGTCCTTAACATGGAAATAAAAGATTTACACTCATCATCATAAAAACATATGAAAATATAAAACTCAGAAGTCTTATAAAAATTACACAAAGCAAGAAAATGAAGAAAGTATATAGAAACATTAAAAAACCCCACAAATCCATAAAGACAAAAAAAAAAAATCAAAATAAACGAAGAATCTACAAAGCAACTAGATAAGAATGAACATTGTGGCAGGAAATCAATTCATATATATATATATATATATATCAACTTGAATGTAAATTGATTAAATGCTCCACTTAAAAGATACAAATTGGTGGAATGGATTAAAAACAAATCATAATTCAACTACATGCTGCTTACAAGAACCTTACCTTACTTGTAAAGACACATAGGGTGTTGGTAAAGAGATGGAAAGAGATATTCCACACACACAGAAACCAAAAGCAGGCAGGAATAGCTATACTTATATCAGATAAGACAGATTTTACAATGACAACAGTAAAAAAATGTCAAACAAGGCCATTAGATAATGAAGGATAGACTTCGATTCAACAGGAAGATATAGCAATCTTAACTATATATGTACTCAATACCAGATAACCCAGATTCATAAAACAAACATTACCAGACCTAAAGAAAGAGATATACAGCAATACAATAATAGTAGGGGACTTCAACAGCCCACTGATATCACTAGACACATCAAGACAGGAAATCTACCAAGAAACTGTGGACTTAAATTGGACTTTAGACCAAATTAATCTAAAATACATTTACAGAACATGCTCCTCAACAACTGCAAAATACACATTTTTCTTATCAGTGCATGAAACATTGTCCCAAATAGACCGTAATATAGTCCATAAAACAGGTCTCAATAAAATTTTGAAAATTGATATTATATCAACTATCTTCTCAGACCATAGTGGAATAAAACTAGAAATCAATTCAAAGAGGAACTGTCAAAATACATAAATACATTAAAATTAAACAATTAAATGAATGATGTTTGGGCCAATGATGAAATTAAGAGAGGAATTTAAAAACCTTTCAAAATAAATTAAAACAGGGACACATCATACCAGAACATCTGGGATACAGCAAAGGTGTGCTAAGATGAAAGTTTACAGTGTTAAATACCTACATAAAAAATTAGAAAGATCACAAATTAACATCTTATTATCTTACCTCAAGAAATTAGAAAAAAGGAAACAAACCAAACCCAAAGCTATTAGAAGATAAAAGCAAGAATCAAAAAAAAAAAAAAAGAATGAAATTGAGACCCCAAAACAATAAAAATGGTCAATGAAATGAAAAATTGTTTTTTGAAAATATAGACAAAATTGTTAGACTGCTGACTAGAATAAGTATGAAAAGAAAAAATTCAAATAAACATAATCAGAAATGAAAAAGGAGACATTACAACTGATACCACAGAAGTATAAAATATCAAGGACTACTATGAAGAACTGTATGCCTGTACAATTACAGACTAAAAAATCTAGAAAAAATGTATAAATTCCTGGAAATATGCAACCTTTCAAGATTGAACCTGGAAGAAATATATATCCTGAACAGATCAATAATGAGTAGTACAATTGAAGCAGTAAAAAACAAACCTCTCAACACAACAAGATCAGGATCAAATGGATTTACAGATGAATTCTAAGAAACATAACAAAGAAGAACTGATACTTATCCTACTGAAAGTCTCCCAAAAAAATTGAGGAGGAAGGAATTCTCCCCAGTTCATCCAATGAAGCCAGTATCACTCTGATACCAGAGTTAAACAAGAACACAGGAACAACAACAAAAACAACAAAATGACAAACCAGTATTCTTGATGAATATAGATGCAAAAATCCTCAACAGAATACTATCAAACAAAATCCAACAGAACATCAAAAAAACAATATACCATGATGAAGTGGGATTTATTCCAGGAATGCAAGGATTATTCAATATATACAAAACAACAAATTTGATTTGCCACATACACTGAATTAAAAACAAAATTCATATGATCATCTCAATAGATGCAGAAAAACATCTGATATAATTCAGCATTTCTTCATGATTAAAACACTCAACATACTAGGCATAGAAAGAAAATACTTCAAAATAATAAAAAACATATATGATAAACTCAAAATAATAAAAGCCATATATGATAAATAATAAAAACCATATATGATAAGCCAACATCATACTGAACAGGAAAAAGTTGAAAGCATCCCCCTCTAAGATCTGGAACAAGACAGGATGCCCACTTACACCACTCCTATTCAACACAGTACTGGAAGTCTTAGCCAGAGAAATCAGGCCAGAGGAAGAAATATAAATCATCCAAATTGGAAAAGAAGAAGTCAAATTATCTCTGCTGTGATATTATCTTATACCTAGAAAAACTTACAGACTCCTCTAAAAGACCCCTAGAGTTTACAAATGACTTCAAAAAAGTCACAATATACAAAATCGATATAGAGAAATTGGTAGCATTTCTGTACACCAATAATGATCAAGCTGAGAAGCAAATCAATAAGTCAATTACATTTACACTAGTTACAAAAAAAAAAAGTATAAAACATTTAGGAATATATTTAACCAAGGAGGTGAAATAACTCTACAAGGAAAACTAAAACACACAAATAAAATAACTTGCAGATGAGACAAAGAAATGAAAAAATATTCCATGCTAATGGATTGGAAGAGTCAATATTGTTAAAAATGATCATATTGCCCCAAATGATCTATAGGTTCAATGCAATAACTATCAAAATACCAATGTTGTCTTTCACAGAATTAGAAAAAAAAAAAATCCTGAAATTTATATGAATCCCAAAAAGAGCTCAAATTCCCAATGCAATCCTAAGCAAAAAGAACAAACTGAAGGCATCACATTACCTGACTTCAAATTATACTACAAGGCTATTTTCTTATAATAAGTAGTATAGTAACCAAAACAGAATGGTACTAGTATGAAAGTAGACACACAGATCAAGGGAACAGAATAGAGAATCAAGAAATAAAGCATACATACCTACAGCCAACTGATCTTTGACAAAGTTATCAAAAACATACACTTGGGGAAAGACACCCTATTCAATTAATGATGCTGGGAAATTTGAATTGTCATATACAGGAGAATGAAACTGGACCCCTATGTCTCAGTATATACAAAAATTAACTCAAGACGAATGAAATACTTAAATGTAAGCCCTGAAACTATAAAAATACTAACAGAAAACCTAGGAAAAACTCTTCTGGACATTGGTCTAGGGAAAGAATTCTTGATTAATACTCAAAAGCAAATTCAACAGAAACAAAAATAGACAAATGGGATTTAATTAAATTAAAAAGCTCTACATAGTAAAAGAAATAATCAACAAAGTGAACCAATAACCTGAAGAATGGGATTAAATACGTGCAAACTATACATCTTACAAAAAACTAATATCCATAATCTACATGGAACTCAAACCACTCAACAATAACAAATCAAAATCCTTAAAAAGTGGACAAACACACACAGACATTTTGAAAAAGAAGACACAGAAATGATCAAGAAGCAGATGAAAAAATGTTCAACATCACTAATCATCAGAGAAATGCAAATGCAAACCACCATGAGAGACCATCTTACATCAGTCACTTACTAAATGGCAGAAAAAAAAAAGGATGTTGGTGAGGATGTGGAGAAAAGAGAACACTTATACAAGATTGGTGGGAATGTAAATTAGTGCAATCTCTATGGAAAACAGTATGGACATTTCTCAAAGAACTAAAAATAGAGCTATCATTCAGTCCAGCAATCCCACTACTGGATATATGTCCAAAGAAAAATAAATCATTATATCAAAAAGATACTGTACCTGTTTGTTTATCACAGCACTACTTATAACAGCAAGAATACAGAATCTATGTAAGTGTCCATCAATGAATGATTGGATAAAGTTATTAAATACGCGTGCACGCGCACGTGTGCACACAGACATACACACACACACCAGTACTATTTAGCCATCATGTATTTTGCAGCAACATAAATGAAACTGAAGGACATTATCTTAAGTGAAATAACTCAGAAAATCCTTCATGATCTCATATATGGGAGCTAATTTGTACATATGGACATAGAAAGTGGAATGATAGACAATGGAAACTCAGAAGGGTGGGAGGTTAGGAACAGGGGTGAGGGATAAGATGTTACTTAATGGGTACAATGTTCATTACTTAGGTGATGACTACACTAAAAGCTCAGAGTTGACCACTATGCAACATATCCACGTAACAAAACAACACTTGTACTCACTAAATCTGTAAAAACAAATGAATCCAAAGCACGCTTTAACCACTAGAAATAATTCAATACAAAATAACGTTGGCAATAACTAAAAATGAAAAAGTTAACATTATTATTAACCAAAATGTAAGGTATAATAAAGTCTTTGGCAACATTTAGATCCCTAAAATTCAATACAGGTAAAAATAGACTTCATAAAGTTTTTTATAAGGTTCCTAGTGGCAGAAACTATAGCTAGGATAATGTGGATATCAATGGTGTTGCCAGGTATGTGAATATCACACAGTATGGTATATTAGTTAAATTCCCAGATTTGAAGCATCTACTTGAATTCCACTCCCATTATGTACCAAATATATATCTTTGGAAAGATACTTAGGTATCTATGCCTCAGTTTATTATTTATTTATTTGTGAAATCAAAACAATATTATCTATCCAGGCTGCTAGAAGTTGTGTGTGTGTGTGTGTGTGTGTATGTATATAATTTAGAAGCATGTCTGGCAAATAGTGTCTGCTAAATAAGTATTATCTTATCTACTAGTGCTACTATATTAGGAAATGATATTCCAGACAAAGAGAATGCTAAGGCAAAACTAAAGGGGGAAATGATTGTGGCATATTTTGAAGAAGAGAAAGCCAGTAATGGGTAAACTAGTCAAAACTTAGGAAGGAGAGTAGGCAGGCATGGATCCTGAGGACCTCTATAACCAAAACATGAGCTTGGATTTCATTCTAGGTGCAGTGCTGAGCACTTAGATGAATTTAAATGCTGAGGAGAATTGTTTTGTGTACAAGGAACAGAAAGTAGGATGGCTTTCTCTACACATATTAGAAAATCTGAGTCGAAAGTTGAAAGGTAAATAGGGTAGCTGAAAGAGAAAAATCAACTGATGGTGGTCTTTAGTGCATTAATTTAAAGGCATTGTATTTGAGACAATAGAGAATTACAAACCATTACTATTTCTGAGAAGGGAAATGATTCACTTAGTCACTTACTTAGATAACATTAAACAGAAAATGACCCTGGAATTACAGATTTTTATATAAAGATGCTGATGGCTTTTAGGAGGTTGCTGAGGATCTGTATTGTTTTATCTAAGTTATATTACCAAGAGAAAATTATGCCAGTAAAAAATGAAGTTGAAAATATTTTGATAGATTTCAAATTTCTACCCAATCTGAGAAATTCAGGAGGTATATTAATCACTATTCTAATTATATGAATTATTTAGACAAAAGAAAGAGGAAAAAGGGGCTGCTTATCTGTGTTAAATTATGCAACTATTTGTAGAGTCTGAGGGTGAAAAAAAATCCTACTTTAAAGAGCTGACACAAAGTAGCATAAAATTTCAAATAAAGAAAAGCTAAGTAATAAAAATGATATGTATTAGTTCACATAAAACTTAGCCAATCAGATTTTTATATTTTAAATTATATATAATTAAAAATATTTAATATGTAAACTTTATATAAAATTTTAAAATATATAATTTTTATATTATATATAATTATGTATTTATATATTCATCTTGCCTACCTACATATAATGCTGGAGGGTATTTGTACATATATGTCCCCAGCTACACACCTTATTTTAAAACTTCATCACTTTTAGGTTATGATGTAAATACTAAGACATGAAGATGCAGCTAAGGATCTTATAGGCCATTATAGGACTTCAGTGAAATAGAGAGCCATGTGACAATTTTGATTAGAGAAATAGCATTATATGATATCATTCTTGAAAGCTTCACTCTAGCACTTTTGTTGATTATAGGTAGTAGAAGGGCAAGAGTATAAGCCAGGAGACCTGCTTAGAGGTTATAGTGGTAATCCAGGTAGGAGATGAAAGTGGAAATAGTGGAAGAGATGAGAAGACACTATAGTATAATATACACAATATTTAATATAAGACTGAAGAGATTTGCTGGTGGATAGACTGCGAAGTATGAAAAAGAGGAATCAAGAGTGAATCCCAGGGTATTTTTTGGACTGTAACTTGGGAAGATTGAGTCAATGCATACTAAGAAAGGAAAAACTGGAACTGGTTTTGTGAGGAAAAAATCTGAAGCTCATTATTGGGTTTGAAATGTCTGTTGAAATTCAGGGAAGATTATAAATGGGCAGTTGATATGAAATCCAGTTTAGGACAGAGACTATGCTGAAGATATTGGGATTTGTCAGCATATATAAGGATTTATATAAGATGTTTAAAACCATGAGACTAGATGAGTTGACAAAATAGCAAATGAAGACAGGAGAGAAGAGGTCAAAAGGACTGAAACTAGAACACTGTAAAATGTAGAGGTCAGAGAGAAGAGTTATCAGCAAAAGCCAGTGAGAAAGAGCCAGCAATGAGAAAAGATAAATTGAATAGTCAGTTGTCCTTAACCACACATTGGGAAAGTATTAACACATAATGAATTGATTTACATTACAAAACACTATGCTTCAAACTAATGAGTTTAAAACAGAAGAATTATGAAGAAAAATGTAGTTCTTCTCTTTTGGATACTGCTTTAAGGTAAATAAAAAGTACTTTCCCAGCTAACTTTTTTACTTAAATTCAAGCATAGCATGTCTGTTTTGTGATTTTTATCTATCATTGTTTCCAAAAGGCTGCACTTACCAGTGAGTTAAGGCACTTAGGCTTTATTACAAAAGTTGGGGAGTGTGGAGAGCCCAATGCAAGCTGACAAAAAAGAAAAATAAGTTTTTCGAGCATCCGTGACTAAAAACTAAGAATCATAAGGGAATAAAATAATAGAACTGTAGACTTGGACTGAAAGAGCCAGTGCACAAAAAAAGAACAAGAGGAAGAAGAAGGATGAGGAGGAGGAAGAGGAGGAGGAATTCAAATCAAGAAGACAGTCTAGACTCAAGAAATCTGAAACACCATTTATTAGACATATCTAATACCTAATAAATAATGTACTAAGCAACAAAATTTTAGTTAATACCACAACTTGATGAAATTCATTATATCTTCTAAGTATATAACCTAGTATACATACTTCACTCATATACATACTTCATGATGTACAGTATATATATATATGTGTGTGTGTATATATATATACACTTCAGTGCTATATATACTTCATCACTCATATATATGAGAGAAAGATAGAGGGAGGGAGAGAGGAAATGAGAGAAAGAAGGAAGAAAGAAAAAGAAAGAAAGAGAGAGAGAGAGAAAGAAAGAAAGAAGAAAGAAAAAGAAAGAAAAAGAAAGAAAGAAAGAAAGAAAGAAAGAAAGAAAGAGAAAGAAAAGGAAGAAAGGAAGGAAGGAAGGAGAGACAGAGAGAGAAAGAAAGTGAGCTGAAAAACAAAAGGAAGGAAAAAGGAAGGAAAGGAAGGAAGGTGAGAGAGAAAGAGACAGAGTGGGAAGGAGAAAAGGAGGGAGGGAAACAAAGCACCACTTTAGGAATCAGTGGATGTGATTTGTTAGTTTTGTGTAATTTTTTAAATTAATTATTTTTTTAAGAGCTAGAGTCTTGCCATGTTGCTCAGGCTGGTGTGCAAGGGCAATACACGGTATAATTATCATAACCCACTGTAGCCTTAAACTCCCGGCCTCAAGCAATCCTCTTGCCTCAGCTTCCTGAGTAGCTGGGACTACAGATGTATGCCATCACACCTAGCTTAATTTTTTATAAGAAAAAAAAATAGCTCTCACAAATTACTACAACTTTCTGCTCTCCATAAATTGCTCTATTTATAACTATGAAAATGCACTTAATTCTATTTCTCACCACAAGTAACAAAATCACCCCAAATAATAAAAATTCTGGTTTTCTTCATGATCTTAGAAATATTATTTAGTTGCCTAAAGAATATGTGTGTGTATGTGTATATATGTGATATATAGGTAAATGTGATATATGTATATATATATATCACATATATAAAACACTTGGAACCAAAGAAAACATGGATTTTTGGTTCAAAGTGGTTAAACTCAGAAAGCCTGAAGCATAAACTTAAAATTAGAAAAAGTAAACAAGATAATTAGAGAAATACAGAACAATTTGAGACCATCAAGGATTATGACAAACCTGTGGTTGGTCTTGAGGCTACCAACTATGTACTTGATGACAACTAGGATAACATCACTATTCCAGCCACAGTTAGAGTTAGAAGAAAATAGTAGCCCTCTGTCTTTAAATTATACTGTGTATGTAGATACTAATGTGAACTGTATTATTATTGAGGAGATGCACGTGAACCCAAATTTTGCTGAAGAACCCTGAGCAATAGTTGAATAAAGTCATTACATCTACTGAATAGCAAAATTTCAGTTATAGAGAGCTGCTATACAACATTATGCTTATAGTTAACAACACTGTATTGTGCACTGGAAAATACGTTAAAAGGGTAGATCTCATGCCAGTCAGAATGGAGATTAAAAAGTCAAGAAACAACAGACGCTGGGGAGGTTGTGGAAAAAAATGCTTTTACACTGTTGGGAGTGTAAATTAGTTCAACCATTGTAGAAGACAGTGTGGTGATTCCTGAAAGATCTAGAAGCAGAAATACCATTTGACCCAGGAATCCCATTACTAGGTATTTACCCAAAGAAATATAAGTAATTCCATTATAAAGATACATGCATGTGTATGTTCATTGCAGCACAATTCACAATAGCAAAGACATGGAATCAATCCAAATGCCCATCAATGAAGAAAATGTGGTACATATACATCATGGAATACTATGCAGCCGTAAAAAGAAACAAGATCATGTCTTTTGCAGGGACACAGATGGAGCTGGAAGCCATTATCCTCAGCAAACTAACACAGGAACAGAAAACCAAATACCACAATTCTCACTTATAAGTGCTTATAAGTGGGAGATGAATGATGAGAACACATGGACACATTGAGGTGGGGGGGAGCAACACACACTGGGACCTGTCAGGGGGTGTGAGGGAAGGGAGAGGATCAGGAAGAATAGCTAATGGATGCTGGGCATAATACTTAGGTGATGGATTGATCCGTGCAGCAAACCACCATATCACACCTTTACCTATGTAACAAAAGGGCACATCCTGAATATATAACCCAGAACTTAAAATAAAAGTTGAAGAAAACAAATCTATAAAGATATATCTAAGGAATACAGAAAATGATGTTCCTTTTTAATAGCCCAAAAGATGTTTTTTTAAAAAGTCAGACTGAAGACATTCACTTGTTGAATAATGGTAGAAGCATATTCAAGGTAAATGAAGACTGGGAAGAATTAAATCTGCAACAATTCATTTTTAAAAAGGGTAGATCTCATGTTAAATCGTTTTACCTCAATAAAAAATCTACAATCATATTTAATATTTCATTATGCCCATATTGAAGGAAAATATCCATAATTTTCAAGACTCTTAATCTCCTTCTCTGTAGTATCTTTTTTTCCCCCTTACCTTATGATGTTGGAGTAACCAAGACGTATTTTGCAGACCTCATTGTTTTTATCTCCTTTGGTCACGTCTTTCAGTCTCATTGCCTCAAATATATATAGTATTTAAACTCTCAAATTTATATTCTCAATCCAAATCTCTCCCATGATCTACATATTTTAGCAAAGCATTGAACTAAAATTTATGAAATCTAGACCTTAGACCTCATTTTAGAAAGAAAAACAATTCTAAACCAGTATATCTTACTGCTCCTTCAACTAAAATAATTTAATTATGACCAATAAACTATAAAGTTTAGGTCCAAATTTCATGGCATGACTTACAATTTCCTTCAAAATCTGGCTCTTGTCTACCTTTATAAGCTGGTCTACCAATTTAGACAACAGGTACCCTTTGCATATCCGGCCTTCACAATACATTTACTGCTTCCTAATGTTATCATGATCTTTCCTACTTTCATACAGTGTCCTCTGCTTGAAACTCTCTTTCCTAGCTGTTTTTCAGTCTTTAAGAATCAGTGCAATAGCAGTGGAAGCAAGAGTAATTAATACTTCCTTTTAAAATAATTTTTTGCTATATTTTTGTTGTGAATAATATTAATTACATAACATATAAGAACACATTGTAGGTTCATATAAATGAGCATATATTCCATGAAGTTTCCAATGCTCTGTCTCTCCTTATGGTATTTAGCACTTTTCTATGCTTCTTTACCTTATCTATATATATATATATTTTATTATTATACATTAAGTTCTTGGGTACATGTGCACAATGTGCAGGTTTGTTACTATACTGTATATTCCCAAGGTAAAGAATCTCATTCCATCTTTATAGTGCCTGCTTAATATGGTTCCTGGTTGCCATTCTATAGCAAACATTTAAATAGGTTTCTGTTTAAAAATTTAGCCTCTATAGATTCAAAACTAATAAAATATATCTCAAATAATCCCTCTTGTATCTGTTTTTAGTTTCAATTAGTAGGAACAAAAGGTATTTTTAATACATTTTTTTATTTTTCTTTTCTTCAAACTCCTTATGTTTGAAATAATGATAATTTATTATGGATATTATTGTACATAATTTTGAGATTTTTATTATTATACTTTAAATTCTAGGGTACATGTGCATAACATGCAGGTTTGTTACATATGTATACCTGTGCCATGTTGGAGTACTGCACCCATCAACTCGTCAGCATCCATCAACTCATCATTTACATCAGGTATAACTCCCAGTGCAATCCCTCCCCCCTCCACCCTTCCCGTGATAGGCCCCAGTGTGTGATGTTCCCCTTCCTGAGTCCAAGTGATCTCATTGTTCAGTTCCCACCTATGAGTGAGAACATGCGGTGTTTGGTTTTCTGTTCTTGTGATAGTTTGCTAAGAATGATGGTTTCCAGCTGCATCCATGTCCCTACAAAGGACACAAATTCATCCTTTTTTATGGCTGCATAGTATTCCATGGTGTATATGTGCCACATTTTCTTAATCCAGTCTGTCACTGATGGACATTTGGGTTGATTCCAAGTCTTTGCTATTGTGAATAGTGCCGCAATAAACATATGTGTGCATGTGTCTTTATAGCAGCATGATTTATAATCCTTTGGGTATATACCCAGTAATGGGATGGCTGGGTCATATGGTACTTCTAGTTCTAGATCCTTGAGGAATCGCCATACTGTTTTCCATAATGGTTGAACTAGTTTACAATCCCACCAACAGTGTAAAAGTGTTCCTATTTCTCCACATCCTCTCCAGCACCTATTGTCTCCTGACTTTTTAATGATTGCCATTCTAACTGGAGTAAGATGGTATCTCATTGTGGTTTTGATTTCCATTTCTCTGATGGCCAGTGATGATGAGAATTTTTTCATGTGTCTGTTGGCTGTATGAATGTCCTCTTTTGAGAAATGTCTATTCATATCCTATGCCCACTTTTTGATGGGGTTGTTTGTTTTTTTCTTGTAAATTTGTTTGAGTTCTTTGTACGTTCTGGATATTAGCCCTTTGTCTGATGAGTGGATTGCAAAAATTTTCTCCCATTCTGTAGGTTGCCTGTTCACTCTGATGGTAGTTTCTTTCGCTGTGCAGAAGCTCTTTAGTTTAATTAGATCCCATTTGTCAATCTTGGCTTTTGTTGCCGTTGCTTTTGGTGTTTTAGACATGAAGTCCTTGCCCATGCCTATGTCCTGAATGGTATTACCTAGGTTTTCTTCTAGGGTTTTTATGGTATTAGGTCTAACATTTAAGTCTCTAATCCATCTTGAATTAATTTTCGTATAAGGAGTAAGGAAAGGATCCAGTTTCAGCTTTCTACTTATGGCTAGACAATTTTCCCAGCACCATTTATTAAATAGGGAATCCTTTCCCCATTTCTTGTTTTTCTCAGGTTTGTCAAAGATCAGATGGCTGTAGATGTGTGGTATGATTTCTGAGGACTCTGTTCTGTTCCATTGGTCTATATCTCTGTTTTGGTACCAGTACCATGCTGTTTTGGTTACTGTAGCCTTGGAGTATAGTTCGAAGTCAGGTAGCGTGATGCCTCCAGCTTTGTTCTTTTGACTTAGGATTGTCTTGGAGATGCAGGCTCTTTTTTGGTTCCATATGAACTTTAAAGCAGTTTTTTCCAATTCTGTGAAGAAACTCATTGGTAGCTTGATGGGGATGGCATTGAATCTATAAATTACCTTGGGCAGTGTGGCCATTTTCACGATATTGATTCTTCCTATCCATGAGCATGGTATGTTCTTCCATTTGTTTGTGTCCTCTTTTATTTCACTGAGCAGTGGTTTGTAGTTCTCCTTGAAGAGGTCCTTTACATCCCTTGTAAGTTGGATTCCTAGGTATTTTATTCTCTTTGAAGCAGTTGTGAATGGCAGTTCATTCATGATTTGGCTCTCTGTTTGTCTGTTACTCGTGTATAAGAATGCTTGTGATTTTTGCACATGGATTTTGTATCCTGAGACTTTGCTGAAGTTTCTTATCAGCTTAAGGAGATTTTCGGCTGAGACAATGGGGTTTTCTAAGTATACAATCATGTCATCTGCAAACAGGGACAATTTGACTTCTTCTTTTCCTATCTGAATACCCTTGATTTCTTTCTCTTGCCTGATTGCCCTAGCCAGAACTTCCAACACTATGTTGAATAGGAGTGGTGGGAGATGGCATCCCTGTCTTGTGCCAGTTTTCAAAGGGAATTTTTCCAGTTTCTGCCCATTCAGTATATTGGCTGTGGGTTTGTCATAAATAGCTCTTATGATTTTGAGATACGATCCATCAATACCGAATTTACTGAGCATTTTTAGCATGAAGGGCTGTTGAATTTGTCAAAGGCGTTTTCTGCATCTATTGAGATAATCATGTGGCTTTTGTCTCTGGTTCTGTTTGTATGATGGATTACGTTTATTGATTTGCATATGTTGAACCAGCCTTGCATCCCAGGGATGAAGCCCACTTGATCATGGTGGATAAGCTTTTTGATGTGCTGCTGGATTCGGTTTGCCAGTATTTTATTGAGGATTTTTGCATCGATGTTCATCAGGGATATTGGTCTAAAATTCTCTTTTTTTGTTGTGTCTCTGCCAGGCTTTGGTATCAGGATGATGTTGGCCTCATTAAATGAGTTAGGGAGGATTCCCTCTTTTTCTATTGATTGGAATAGTTTCAGAAGGAATAGTACCAGCTCCTCCTTGTACCTCTGGTAGAATTCAGCTGTGAATCCATCTGGTCCTGGACTTTTTTTGGTTGGTAGGCTATTAATTATTGTCTCAATTTCAGAGCCTGTTATTGGTCTATTCAGGGATTCAGCTTCTTCCTGGTTTAGTCTTTGGGGAGTGTAAGTGTCCAGGAAATTATCCATTTCTTCTAGGTTTTCTAGTTTATTTGCGCAGAGGTGTTTACAGTATTCTCTGATGTTAGTTTGTATTTCTGTGGAGTCGGTGGTGATATCCCCTTTATCTTTTTTTATTGCATCTATTTGATTCTTCTGTCTTTTCTTCTTTATCAGTCTTGCTAGCTGTCTATCAATTTTGTTGATCTTTTCAAAAAACCAACTCCTGGATTCATTGATTTTTTGGAGGTTTTTTTGTGTCTCTATCTCCTTCAGTTCTGCTCTGATTTTAGTTATTTCTTGCCTTCTGCTAGCTTTTGAATGTGTTTGTTCTTGCTTCTCAAGTTCATTTAATTGTGATGTTAGAGTGTCAATTTTTGATCTTTCCTGCTTTCTCTTGTGTGCATTTAGTGCTATAAATTTCCCTCTACACACTGCTTTAAATGTGTCCCAGAGATTCTGGTATGTTGTATCTTTGTTCTCATTGGTTTCAAAGAACATCTTTATTTCTGCCTTCATTTCATTATGTACCCAGTAGTCATTCAGGAGCAGGTTATTCAGTTTCCATGTAGTTGAGTGGTTTTGATTGAGTTTCTTAGTCCTGAGTTCTAGTTTGATTGCACTGTGGTCTGAGAGACAGTTTGTTATAATTTCTGTTCTTGTACATTTGCTGAGGAGTGCTTTACTTCCAATTATGTGGTCAATTTTGGAATAAGTGTGATGTGGTGCTGAGAAGAATGTATATTCTGTTGATTTGGGGTGGAGAGTTCTGTAGATGTCTATTAGGTCTGCTTGGTGCAGAGATGAGTTCAATTCCTGGATATCCTTGTTAACTTTCTGTCTCGTTGATCTGTCTAATGTTGAGAGTGGGGTGTTGAAGTCTCCCATTATTATTGTATGGGAGTCTAAGTCTCTTTGTAAGTCTCTAAGGACTTGCTTTATGAATCTGGGTGCTCCTGTATTGGGTGCATATATATTTAGGATAGTTAGCTCTTTCTGTTCAGTTGATCCCTTTACCATTATGTAATGGCCTTTTTTTTTCTCTTTTGATCTTTGATGGTTTAAAGTCTGTTTTATCAGAGACTAGGATTGCAACCCCTGCTTTTTTTTTGTTCTACATTTGCTTGGCAGATCTTCCTCCATCCCTTTATTTTGAGCCTATGTATGTCTCTGCATGTGAGATGGGTCTCCTGAATACAGCAGACTGATGGGTCTTGACTCTTTATCCAGTTTGCCAGTCTGTGTCTTTTAATTGGAGCATTTAGTCCATTGACATTTAAGGTTAATATTGTTATGTGTGAACTTGATCCTGCCATTATGATATTAACTGGTTATTTTGCTCGTTACTTGATGCAGTTTCTTCCTAGCCTCGATGGTCTTTACATTTTGGCATATTTTTGCAATGACTGGTACCGGTTGTTCCTTTGCATGTTTAGTGCTTCCTTCAGGGTCTCTTGTAAGGCAGGCCTGGTGGTGACAAAATCTCTAAGCATTTGCTTATCTGTAAAGGATTTTATTTCTCCTTCACTTATGAAACTTAACTTGGCTGGATATGAAATTCTGGGTTTAAAATTCTTTTCTTTAAGAATGTTGAAATTGGCCCCCACTCTCTTCTGGCTTGTAGAGTTTCTGCCGAGAGATCTGCTGTTAGTCTGATGGGCTTCCCTTTGTGGGTAACCCGACCTTTCTCTCTGGCTGCCCTTAAGATTTTTTCCTTCATTTCAACTTTGGTGAATCTGGCAATTATGTGTCTTGGAGTTGCTGTTTTCGAGGAGTATCTTTGTGGCGTTCTCTGTATTTCCTGAATTTGAATGTTGTCCTGCCCTACTAGGTTGGGGAAGTTCTCCTGGATGATATCCTGAAGAGTGTTTTCCAACTTGGTTCCATTTTCCCCTTACTTTCAGGCACCCCAATCAGATGTAGATTTGGTCTTTTTACATAATCCCATACTTCTTGCAGGCTTTGTTAATTTCTTTTTCTTCTTTTTCCTTTTGGTTTCTCTTCTCACTTCATTTCATTCATTTGATCCTCAATCGCTGATACTCTTTCTTCCAGTTGATCGAGTCGGTTACTGAAGCTTGTGCATTTGTCACGTATTTCTCGTGTCGTGGTTTTCATCTCTGTCCATTCGTTTATGGCCTTCTCTGCATTAATTACTCTCACTATCAATTCTTCCACTCTTTTTTCAAGATTTTTAGTTTCTTTGTGCTGGGTACATAATGCCTCCTTTAGCTCTGAGAAGTTTGATGGACTGAAGCCTTCTTCTCTCATCTCATCAAAGTCATTCTCTGTCCAGCTTTGATCCATTGCTGGCAATGAGCTGCGTTCCTTTGGAGGGGAAGATGCACTCTTATTTTTTGAATTTCCAGCTTTTCTGCCCTGCTTTTTCCCCATCTTTGTGGTTTTATCTGCCTCTGGTCTTTGATGATGGTGATGTACTGATGGGGTTTGGTGTGGGTGTCCTTCCTGTTTGTTAGTTTTCCTTCTAACAGTTAGGAACCTCAGCTGTAGGTCTGTTGGAGATTGCTTGAGGTCCACTCCAGACCCTGTTTGCCTGAGTGTCAGCAGCAGAGGCTACAGAAGATAGAATACTGCTGAACAGCGAGTGTACCTGTCTGATTCTTGCTTTGGAAGCTTCCTCTCAGGGGTGTACTCCACCGTGTGAGGTGTGGGGTGTCAGTCTGCCCCTAGTGGAGTATGTCTCCCAGTTAGGCTACTCAGGGGTCAGGGACCCACTTGAGCAGGCAGTCTGTCAGTTCTCAGATCTCAACCTCCATGTTGGGAGATCCACCGTTCTCTTCAAAGCTGTCAGACAGAGTTGCTTGCGTCTGCAGAGGTTTCTGCTGCTTTTTGTTGTTGTTGTTGTTTTTGTTTAGCTGTGCCCTGTCCCCAGAGGTGGAGTCCACAGAGACTGGCAGGCCTCTTTGAGCTGCTGTGAGCTCCACCCAGTTCGATTTTCCCAGGGCTTTGTTTACCTACTTAAGTCTCAGCAATGGTGGGCACCCCTCCCCCAGCCTCGCTGCTGCCTTGCGGTTAGATCGCAGACTGCTGTGCTAGCAATGAGGAAGGCACTGTGGGCATGGGACCCTCCCAGCCAGGTGTGGGATATAATCTCCTGGTGTGCCCATTTGCTTAAAGTGCAGTATTGGGGTGGGAGTTACCTGATTTTCCAGGTGTTGTGTGTCTCAGTTCCCCTGGCTAGGAAAAGGGATTCCCTTCCCCCTTGTGCTTCCCAGGTGAGGCGATGCCTCGCCCTGCTTCAGCTCTCGCTGGTTGTCCTGCAGCAGCTGACCAGCACCGATCGTCCGGCACTCCCCAGTGAGATGAACCCAGTACCTCAGTTGATAATGCAGAAATCACTGGTCTTCTGTGTCACTCGTGCTGGGAGCTGGAGACTGGAGCTGTTCCTATTGGGCCATCTTGCTCCACCCCCAATTTTGAGATTTTTAAAAAAATTAAACTTTGAGGTGGCAATGTTGATGTTCAGCTTTTAATTCATCCTTACATGATATGACACAATCTCAGATAAATCTTGAGTTACTCGTATCCAAAAAAGAAACTAAACAATTAAAAATTAAAATCATTCATATAAATATGAATACACAATTTTTATAATATTTTAATACCACAATCTCTCTTATTCTGCCTTATATTAAAATGTAATTTTGTAAACCGTTTTTGGTTCAAATATGTTTACAAACTATCTAATGTCGCTTTTCTTATGATATGTCCTGTGAAGTTATTTTCACACATTTTATATTTTGTCAATTTTTAATAATTGCTTATATATATGTGTTTAATAGTTTTAATCATCAGTAACTATCTGCACCAGTTTTTCATTGCACTAATAAAATAGTATTTATATTTTTGCTGAATGGCAGCATTTAAACATATAAAGCACATACAGAAATTTATACTCAAAGTTGTATATGGAATCCTTACCTGTATTTTAAAATGATTCTTTAACACTTAACAATTGATTTGAATGATATGCTTTATTTGTATTACTGTAGTGTTATGCTAATTAGATATAGCTGTAAACCACTAGATCAATCTATACTAATAATATACAAGATGGTAAAAATGACACTAAAACTGTATAGCAGAACTAAATAGCATGCTGCATCCTCATGTTGAGGTTGAAGCCTAGCTTCAATTCATCAAGCATCAAGAAAATATAAAACTAATTATAGTTAGCTTTATAACTATAATTATTCAAGAGTATTGTCTAATCACTCCGATCATATTTTAAGGTCCTTGAAGAAAGGAACTTTTTCCCTCTAATTAATTTTTTCACTCCCAAAGAGCTTAGCCTACTGTCTAACAAAAATGGAGTTGTGCAAAAGTGTATTTATATAATTACTTAATGAATAAATAGTTACCTCCATAAACTGAAAGATCTCTGAAGCAAAATTTTTGTATTAATCACTTTTATTAAGAATAGTGAGCAAACAGAGCTGGTTCCGGTTGACCCTGGATGTGACAGGGCAGCCTCCCTACTCCCAAGTAATAGAGGCAGGATGTGGAATAATGTTGAGTCACTAAACTCAGCAAATTCAGTGGACCCAAAATTGTGCAGTGAATTTTAAAATAATGATCATTATATCATTTTAAAAGTCTAATTTAAAACCAATTTTTAAAATTACAATTAAGACTTTACCTCCTACTTATTACATAAATTGGAAGAGAGGATATATCATGCAATACATCATGTAGATCTTTTACTTTAACTTTATTGTTTAGTTTACAAGGTCAGCTGGCAATTATTAAAGGATGCCACGTATTTCTGAAAGTTAATCAGGAGACTAGATAAATAAAAAGTGAGATCACTTTGGGCATTACAGAATAAAATGAGAATAAGAAGTTGTAAGCTATTATGAATAGTAGCTGAAACATGGTCTAATTACTCAAGTATGACCTTCTGTTATTTCTGTACTTTTTATGCAAATACTATCCCTGAAAAGATGGACCATCAAGCACACTAGGTGCCCTGTTTCTTTAGTACATCTGACTTAGTTAAAAAGTAAATTCATTTATATTTCGTAAACATCTATGTTGTTTATTTCCAGTTCCTGTAGGAAAACGGACTGGCTATATTCTACAGTCTGGGGCCCTCAAACAGCTCCAATCTCAGGAGGAACTAAGAATTCTGGGTATGTAGCCAACAGCTAGAAGTAGGTATTGAGATGGTATCCTGTTCCTGAAGGGTGAGCCATCCCATGGGAATGGGGTAATAAAGTACCCAAGTAGCCACACTTGGGACACAGGAACTGAGAGACAGCAAAGAGACATTGAAAACCATATACAAGTATGAGTGACTATTCTTAGCATTTGGAACCAAGGTAATGTATCTCCATTCTATCTTGATCAAATGGGTCAGGAAATTGGGGTAAGACTGAGACTGCAGGTGGTGAGGTATCAGCGGATCACACCACAGTAGTCCACATAAAACAGAGGCAGAAGAAAGGAGTGACTTGAAACGCAGAAATCCTAAGGCTTCTGTATCTCTCAGTGTTCCAAGCATACTATAACAATACTCAATCTCATTGATTAGTTCTTCTGAACTCAAAATTTAGGACAATATGTATGAACTCTCTAGTTATTGTCACACAGGACTGATACAGAAAAAAAATGAGTACATATAGGAAAATGATAATGTCAAAACCCCTCACTTTCAGAAATGTGTGATTTTTTTCTTAAATATTAGGATTAAATATTCTTATATAAAATATATCTCAAGTTATAATAAAATTATCACAAAAGTTTATAAATTGTATTATTTTATTTATATCAAATGTCCAGGATAGACAAATTTGTACAAACAAAAGAGATATTAATAGCTACTTAATCTAGTTAAATTGACTTAACCTATAAAACTACGTAATTGCCCCCTGGAAACTTTTGTATTGCTTTTGTGTTAGTCAAGAGTTTTTCAGAGAGACAGAACCAATAAGCTATGTATACCCAGACATGCACACACACACACACATGCACGACTTAAACACATTGACTTAAATACACTGATACTTAAACACATGATTTAATTTTGGTAGCACTCAATTTTTAAAAATTAACTTTTTTTTTTTCCTGATGAAGTATTTTAAAATAAAATGCAGACAGACAAGATTATTTTCCCTTTAACTCAGTATGCATCTATCAGAAATAAAAATTGTTTCTTATATGTCCAAAATAACATTATAACACCTGTAAAATTAATAAAAAGTCCTTCAAATCATCTAATATTCAGTTTATATTCAAAAATTTCCAGATAATTTCATAAATGTTCTATACAGCTGGACTTACAAACCAACCATTGTATGTTGGGTGTCCCAGCATGCAAACTCTGATATATACTCAGTGTGCAGGAAGTTTATTAAGGAATACTCTTGGGACCAATGCTTTTGGAAGAGAAGGAAATGCTGTAGGATTGAGCAGAAATTGGACTGTGAGTAAAAAAACTTTCTCTTCAGCGAATAAAAATTTCCAAAGATGGTTACAGCCAACAGCACACCAACAGGGAATAAATTTTTTAATCCTAAAGAGGGACCTTGTGGCACATAACAATGTCCACTAGAAAGATAATCTGTTTTTAAATTTGTTGCTTTACAGTTTCACAAGTTGGCTAAGTACCGATTTCCTTCGGCTTGGTTTTTCTTAGCATTCTGTTTCTGATGATTCATGTCCTCCATCACTTCTGGAAAATTCTCAGCTTTTTTTTTTTTTCTTAAAGTATTATCTCTCCTCACTTTTTCTATTACATATCTCTGGTTTTCTGATTATAAAAATATCTTCATTGTATCTTCTAAGTCTCTTAATATCTCTTTAGCTGTTTTAATCTGACACTTTACTTCACCTAGTCTTTAAACCCAATTATACAGGTTTTACAAAAATTCCATTTGCTGGATTTTTAAAAATATGTGTGCTTATATTTGATGGTTTCCTGTTCTTAGTCCTATTTCTGATATATCATTTCTTTAAGCCTACTAAGTATATTTGTATTGTATTTTCTATCTGGAAGTCTCTATAACTATTAATATATTCTTTGTTGTGTTCTGATTCTGGCATTTGTTTCTTCTGACTCTCATTTATAGTTTTTTGTTTCCTTTTTTGTGTTGTGATTTTTGACTGTGAGTTCAAGTTTATTTGAATATTACATACAGCAATCTTTAGTACTGGCTTTATGTTATATCCCTCTAAAGGGGATTTGTGTTAGTGCCTTCTAGATGCCCAAGGACAGAACTATCATGCTGAATTTATTGCTTAGACTTTGGAATCATGCAGGAAGCCTGACTGAAAGCCTGTTTTATACTCCAAATTCTCTGGGAAACTCTACCCTGCTCCTACATCTCAGCCATGATAAACACAAGTTTCTTTCTTCGGGAGGTGGAGTTTTATGTTGTATATTTGTTTATTTGATTGCTAAGTCATTTACCCTTTCAGAAGGGCTAGATTTACACAGGTTTCTCTGATATGATTTTTCACCTCACTCAGAATCTAGTTTTTCTCCTGTTACTTAAGCATGGTTGATTAAAACTAAAAATCCTGCCTATTAAGAATGGGCTGAGAGAAACTCACATCTTTCATGTCACCACTCTGAATTTGTGCTTTCTTATTAAGTCTGAAAATCTGCTTACTCTTTTGCTATACATTTAAAAACCAAAGTTCAATTAATTTTTTCAGTATTTGTATGCAACTAGGCTACTTAGTCTTCCATTTTACCAGAAATAAAATTTACTATTATCCTAAAGTAGGAACTTGGTGTGCTTAACAGTGTCCATTACCTAATGTAGCTTTTTACTTAACATTGTTTATCAATAAATGATAGTATATTTTTTCTTGTCTTCTTGTAGAAACACTGAAAAGCAATGTGGTACCATGGAAAGTATACTGAACTGGGAAATAGAAAGTCTGAGTTTTCAATCCACCACTGAGCCCCTATGTTACCTTAGGTGAGTCATTAAACTTTTTTGAGGTTTATGTATAGATAAAAAGAGGAAAACAATATCTGTTAAGTATAACTCACTCAGTAATAATACATGCCAATAATAAATATGTATGTCAAAGTGCTTCATCAAAGCTGTTACATTATCTAAATACAAACTCTAATTATTAATATGAATAAATACTGGTGTCACAAAATAAAATGATCTTACCTCATGCATTCCACAGGAGAAAATTACATGAGAGTTTTGGGGAAAAAAATCACACACACACAAATATTGCCATTTTACTTTCAGGTAGATATAAACAATCTTATGGCACCCTCAGTCATTCTCTCAGGTAAGACCATAATCATCAATGGTATTTGATTTTCTTAAATCTTAACCAAAAGAATCCAGTATTTTTGTTCAAATATGCTTAAAGAAACTTCATAGAAAACTCTCTATTTGTTTTTGATGTTTTCCTTTGTCAGTTATCAAATCTTTATTGAGGTTGGGCATGGTGGTTCACACCTGCAATCCTAGCACTTCAGGAGGCCAAGGTGGGTGGATCACCTGAGCTCAGGAGTTTGAGACCAGCCTGGCCAACATGGTGAAACCCCGTCTCTACTAAAAACAAAAAAATTAGCCGGGTGTGGTGGCACACACTTGTAATCCTAGATACTCAGGAGGCTGAAGCAGGAGAATCGCTTGAATTGGGAGGCAGAGTTTGCAGTGAGCCGAGATCATTTCACTGTACTCCAGCCTGAGAGATACAGTGGGACTCTGTCTCAAAAAAAAAAAAAAAAAAATATATATATATATATATATAAAATAAATGTCCCTGGGTATATAGATCTGTCACTGTGATTTGATGTGTGAAATTATATATTTTACTTTTCAGTACATTGTATGGCTTAATACAATTTAAACATGTTTTCATATTGGTGTTGTCTAAAATACCAAATTTTAATGCATTAGAGAACACACAAAAAACAATTACCAATCAATGTTTTACACTCTCATTTTGGGTCAAGTTCCTCACTCTAAGACTGTTGATATAAAGATAATTGTCTTGGCCCGGCGCGGTGGCTCACGCCTGTAATCCCAGCACTTTGGGAGGCTGAGGCGGGCGGATCACAAGGTTAGCAGATTGAGATCATCCTGGCTAACACGGTGAAACCCCCGTCTCTACAAAACATAGAAAAATTAGCCAGGCGTGATGGCGGGCACCTGTAGTCCCAGCTACTCGGGAGGCTGAGTCAGGAGAATGGCGTGAACCCAGGAGGCGGAGCTTGCAGTGAGCCGAGATCGTGCCACTGCACTCCAGCCTGGGCCACAGAGGCAGACTCCTTCTCAAAACAAACAAACAAACAAAAAAGATAATCGTCTTAATTCTCCACTCGGTTTTGTGAATGAAAACACAATTTGGGTTTACAAAAAAGGGATCATCAACAAAAGATAGTCACAAAACAAGAGAAGGAAATTAAAGTTAGCTCTGAAAATTCAAGGTAAAATCACCATAGTCTGTGAGCCACAGTCACCTTTGGTTCAAATGAAAGTATAATGTTAGATTGACTCTTCACCACAAAGTGATATCTAATATTAAGAATGTAGCACAAATATTACCACTGTCAATCTTAAGGCTTTATCGTCTAAGATACTGTATTCAACACAAGAATATTCACTGTTGATAGTAGAGAAGCAATGGGCATTGGCATTCCCTCCTGGTTCTACTCTTGACAGTTGTTTTCTTTATCCCTACTTTTTTCCTTGCTGCTGGGCACTTCATACTGGTCTCACTTCTTATTGATCTTACTATGTGCTTTCTGTAGATTAGCAATATCAAAAGAGATGGAGGCAAGGAAGAAAAGGATAAAAAAAAAAAAAAAAAAGAAAGGCAAATGCCAGCAGTACTTCTTTTCTTAAAGTCTCTAGCCCAAATCCATTGAACACCCTCCTTGCTACTCTGCACCCCATATACATCTTTAATTCTAAGTCATGATTCCTGCGTAGAATATCCTCTTTGAAACTTCTAGCTAATGCCACATACGGATGCTCTCACTCTTCCAGGCATCATTTTCTCTAAGCATGTCCTCCCTGAGATTCATACTCCCGTTCCTCATGGATCAAGTATCCTAATCCATATTCAACAGTGCTTTTTGACAAAATTTCTTTTAAATTCTTATTACATGGCCAGCCATGCAAAATGACTTAGTTCAACATCAGATGACTTAATACACATTTCATTTCTTACAAAAACTTTGTGAGGCAATTATTATTATATTTACCTGTGATAAATAGATTAAATAAATGTTCAAGGTGAAGCATTGGATAGTGATAGAGCCAAAATTTGAACCTGGCTATGTGTCATTCTAATATGCTTGCTTTAATCCAATGCCTCCCAACACTTTACTTCTTAGTAGATTATAAATTAAACAGATTTCTGAAAACTGCCTAGAAACCTACCTACTATGTATAACACTATTTCTATGTGTAAACACATTCAGAGTTTCAAATCACCAACTTTTAAATGGACCACAGTCATTTCTTAAAGTGGGGATTACCTGAGTTTAGACTAGAGTGTGCAGAACCATGTTCTTGATCCAAATGATGAATTATGGGGCTGAGACATGGACTGGAAAGTAAGCACAAATTTTCTCTGACCTTTGGGTCCTTGCCTTCTTCTGCTCTGATGGTGAACCCTTGTTATACTACAGAATAAAAGCTCATTACTCCCAGAGGTCTAATTTCCCTTTGAAACAAGGCAAGCTAAATTTTTTTCTAAAGTAAATACATTGCACGAACTTTCCAAATTTGGCCATACAAATTGAATTTATGAGGAAGGTTTGAGAGTTGAGTAGAAGGCTTGAAAGTCTTGTCCAATGCAAATAAGAAAGTGAAAGCCTTGCTTCTCAGACATTAGAGTGTACAAATCACCTAAGGATCTTGTTTAAATGCAGGTTCTGATTCAATAGGCATGGGATAGTGCCTTACTTTTTTTCCTTTGGCATTTCCAATGAGCACCCAGATGATGCGGATGATGTTGGTTTCTGCATGTTCCATTGGATAGCCATAATTTATTTCATGTAAGGATTTTTTTCTGACTTAAACTATCAATATAGTAGGTACCAATTAATTTTCATTGATTTTACTTACATAAAAATATCCTCACCTACCATAAAAACTTACATAATTTATACACACCACTCTAGCTGAGTTACTTATTTTTAATGAGAACAGTGTCCTTGGATAGCCATTCCCTAGCCCACTACAACTTGATGATGTCTACACATTTCTAACCTGCTTGCTTATAATTTTTTTCTTCTTAAAAAATCCCTGTGTTTTGATACCTTCTGGGTTATATTTAAATTAAGAAATAGATGTTACCATTTTTTTCCTTGGAGAAGATGGCATGAAAAAGATGCTAGGGAAGACAATTACTGATTGCAATATTTCAATGTCTATGTGAAAAGGAAATGTTTATTCTATATATGTCTCAGGAACACTTGAGAATCCATAGTTCTTATAAGGCCCCATAGGGCTTTATTGATACCTAGTTAATTTTTTATTGATGCCAGATAAAGGCTTTCTAACATAAATCCTTTACCTCTGACACTAGCAAGACTCTTTCTTGGTGTTTTCATCAGAACATAAATCCTCTTACATATCAAAAAATGATGTAGTACTTACATTTGGCAGAACCAGATAACAAAAGTAGTTAATGTAGATGGGTGTTATATTAACTATAAATATGATTTGATTCTAGTTCATAGAATTGAATTTCTTTTATAATTTGAGCATGTTATGCACGTGAAGAAAGATTGTCCTCAATCTTTTTTGCAATACTTAAGTTTTTGGTCTACCTTTATGATGACTTCTGAGTACAAATTAATGCCAACTGATTATGAATACTTCTACTGATATCAGGTTATAAATACTTGTATTGATATGATTTACTTACTCTTAGTTCTGTTAAATTTTCTGTGGGGGGCATATTTTTTTTCATTTTTTTGGCCAGATTAACAATGTCTTCTTTTGGATGTGACAAAATAGGACACATATATACTAAGTTACTTACTTTGAAAGTATAGGTATTTTACTTCAGGCTATCGCAACAATTATAATCCATAATTTAAGCCTTGACATAATAAGAATACCTTACACTTATGTAGTGTTTATATTTCCCAAGTCAGCTTTTCTTAATCTATTATGTTATTTAACATAGGCATTCAGTATAGATTTACAAAAGCTTAAAAGGGTTTATATTGTTTCCTCTCACACTAAAGGTATTTCACCCACCCATTAGTGAAACATCAGGCAAAGAAGTTTTAAAAAGGATTATCCTATTGTCTAAACCTGTCCTATGTTACCAAAATACCAAAGATCCTGTTTCTTTCCTTAGTTTTATTTACATCCTTAAAGAAAAGATGCAAAGGTTAAAAGGGCAGTTATTACTGTTCTCACATTAAGAACATTGATATCTATCTGCTTTTGTTTTTACAAAGGGGAGTCACTGTCATAGACCAATAGTAAATAAAATAACTAGTTAATAGCAGAAAACGATTAAAGAAAAATTGTCTAACATCTCAGGCAATCAGTAGTCTCATCATTTTTACCCAATCATCTCTGGTTGTTGTTTTAAGTTTTTGCTTTACTTTCATTTATTGATTTAGTGAAAAATAAAATATATATGTATCATATACAGCATGTTGTTTTGAAATATGTAGACATTGTGGAATGGCTAAATTAAGGTAATTAACATATGTGTTACCTTACTTATTTTTTGTGATGAAAACATTTAGAATCTATACTCTTAGCTTCACGTTTCAAGAATACAATGCATTGTTATTAACTATGGTCATCGTATTTTACAACACATCTCTTGAACTTATTCCTTCTAACTGAAATTTTGTGTCTTTTAATCAAAATCTCCCCAATCCTCTCCAAACCCCTTACCCCTAGTAACCTCCATTCTACTCTCTACTTATATGAGTTTAACTTTTTAAGATAACACATGGTGAGATCATGCAATATTTATCTTTCTGTGTCTGGCTTATTTCGTTTAACATATATCCTTCATGTTCACCATGGTTTAGCAAATGACACATTTCCTTCTTTTTAAGGGCTGAATAGTATTCCTTTGTGTATATATACACATTTTCTTTATCCATTCTTCCATTAATGGACACTTTGGGTAATTCCATATTTTGGCTATTGTGAATAATGTTGCAATGAACATGGGAATGCAGATATATCTTTCACATACTGTTTTGATTTCCTTTAGATATAAATTTCCTTTAGATATAAATCCAGTAGCAGGATTCCTGGCTCATATGGTAGCTCTATTTTTAACTTTTTGAGGAACCTCCATACTCTTTTCCACCATGGCTGCACTAGTTAGCATTCCCAGCAACAATATGCAAGTATTCCCTTTTCTCCACATCCTCTCCAAAACTTGTTATCTTAGCCATCCTGACAAGTGTAAAATGATATCTCATTATAGTTTTAATTTGCATTTCCCTGATGACTAGTGATATTGAGTATATTTTCATATGCCTGTTGTCCATTTGTATGTCCTCTTTTGAGAAATAGCTGTTCAAGCCCTTTGCCCATTTAAAAAATGGGGTTATTTGTTTTAATGCTATTGAATTGTTTGAGTTATATATTTTAGATATTAACTCCTTGTATATTTTGGGTATTAACCCTTTATGAAATGTATGGTTTGCAGATGTTTTCTCCCAACCATAAGTTGTCTCATCACTCTGTTATTTCCTTGGAAGTGAAGAAGCATTTTAGTTTGATACAATGCTATTTGTCTATTTTTGTTCCTGTCAACTGTACTTTTTGGGTCACATTCGGACAGATTATTACCCAAACCAATGTCATGCAGCTTTCCCCTGTTTTCTTTTAGTAATTTTTGTGGTTTCAGATCTTTTTATGTTTATGTCTCTAATTCAATTTTAGTTGAGTCTTATGTGTGGTGTGAGAAAAGGGACTAATTTAATTCTTTTGCATGTGAATATCCAGTTGTTTCCATGCCATTTGTTGAAGAGACTGTCCATCCCCATTATTTGTTCTTGTCACCTTTGTTGAAAATCAATTGACTGTAACTGCATGCATTTATTTCTGGGCTCTCTCTTCTGTTTCATTAATCCATAGGTCTGTTTTTAAACCAGTGCAATGCTTCATTGATTACTATGGCATATTTTTAAACCAGTGCAATGCTGTATTGATTACTCTCTAGCATATTTTGAAGTCAGATAGTGTGATATCTCTAGTTTTTTTATTTTGGGTCAAGATTGCTTTGGGTACTTGGAGTCTTTTGGGTTTCCATGTGAATTTTAGAATTTTTTTTTCTATTTCTGTAAAAGATATCATTGGTACTTTGATAGGGATTGCATTGAATCTGTACATAGCTTTAGGTAGTATGATCATTTTAACAATGTTACTTCTTCCAATCCACAAACATGGGATATCTTCCATTTATTTGTATCTTCTATTTCTTCCATCAATATTTTATAGTTTTCAATGCACAGGTCTTTCACTCCTTTGGTTAAATTCATTTCAAAATATTTTTTGGCTGCTATAGTAAATGAAATTGTTTTCTATATTTTTAAGATTGTTTGTTGTTATCATATAGAAATGCTACTGATTTTTGTATCTGCTGTTGTTGTTTTAATGGGAATCTTTAGCTTAACATAAAGAAAAAAACCCTTTTATGCCATTTGCTAATTTTTAATATTATTACATAGCAAATCTGGCAAAGTAAAATAGTCCATTAAGCCTTGTTTTGACTTGTCATCTCAACTGATTTTTCCTATCTGAAAATATTGTCTATTAACATTTCATCTGTTTTATTTTCCTAAAAAAATCATTCATTAGCTCTTTTCCAAAATTTGTTCCCCAGAGTAAATTTCTCCTCTGTAGTCCTTATTTTTTCACCTCTGCTTCAAATTTTATTCTCTATCCTTTAGTGTTAGGAACAAATTTAAAACCTAGAAGAATAAGCTGAGTGCAGTGGTTGCACTTGTAATCCCTACTTGGGAGACTGACACAGGAGCATTGCTTGAGCCCAGGAGTTTGATGCTGCAGTGAGCTATGATTGCACCACTACACTCTAGCATGGGCAGCAGAGTGAGACCTCAACTCTAAAACAAAAGAAAACAAAAATAGAAAATGTATCTAATGTTTTCAAATCTATTTTTATATAAAACACAATATATAATAAAAGACCTTTTGGAGATGGAATGTAACTTAGATTCTGTAACTAGGTCAAAACAGGAAATAAAGGCAAATCTAATAACATCTTAGCCTCACATTGGTTAGCCAATCTTCTTAATCACCTAGAAAACTTGTTTAGGTGATTTTATTACAGTATTTCTAGGATTATAATAAAAATTATATCTAAAATTTAATAAAATTATTGTCATAATTGAAGTGAGAGAATAACCACTACATAATAATTATTAATTTAGAGATTTTTAAATGCTCCCAGGAATCAACTTTCAAGGGTTTATACCAGAAACTGTTCAATAGCAAATAGGAACCAAAAATGATACAGTTTTGATATGACTAATAAAATGCAATGTATCAGATCAAGGAAGCAGCTAATAAGCTCTGAACTTCAACTCTGATCTTCTCCACAATAATCATTGTGAAGGCTTCTACTTCTGCTACTCTTTGGCCAGGCTGAGACTCTTGAAAATTTTATAACCAATGATAGATGTTTCTCTCTGTCTACAATTAGAATGCATAGCAGAGAACTGAGACAATTTTAAGTCTAATTTAAGCCTACTTTCTCCCCTATTAGGTTACTGATACCTAAAATAATTCCAATGAGTGATAATCCAGGACATTTATAGATGCTTCAGATCAAACAAATCCTGAGCTATGCAAAGCAAGATCAACTTCCTCTTGGCTGGATTTGAATCTTTTAGAAAAGGGCTATATGCTGTTTGGAGTTATATATTCCTTTGCTAATCTGATAAAATATGTAGGTCCTAAATGCAAATGCTCCCCAAATTGAAAATTGAACATAATTCAGTAAGAGTTTCTACACATCCCAAACCTACAATGCACAGACAGTGGTTTGAGAACAGCAGAGAATGGAAAGGAAATAAGTGATTCACTTAAATATCTCTGATATTTAACTTATGAATATAATTTTCCTTAAACACAACTTTTTACTTAGATATGGTACACTTTATGGTTTCTCTAGATAAAAATTTCTCTATAAAACACATGGTCCATGCACAAGTCTCACTTTTTCCTACCACAGAAACAGGCCTTAGACTGATCCTGCTGGGAGACTTACTATGTGGAAAATTGAAGTTCAGTTCCACAGGGATTTTTGTTGTGTTTTTTTAGTTGTTTTTGTTCTGTTTTGTTTTGACTACTTAATTCCTTCTGGTAAGAAAACAAGCATAATCTAGAATTTTAAAGTAGGAAGCTTGTGGTTATTAAAAAATAAAACATACCTTTATAAGATTACAGAAGAAAAATTATATAACTTTGAATAGATACAAATCATGTATACATGTATACAAATAGATACAAAAATTATATAACTTTAAATAGATACATTTATTCATGGTTTTCAAAACCTCTCAGCAAACCAAGAATGGAACTTAATCTGAAAAAATGTACAGTGAACATCATATTTAATGGTGAACTGTTAAAATGTCTAAAATTTTTAATTTCAAAAATTGGAAATCAGACAAGGTATGCATGTACTTTGTTTCTATTATATTTGACACTGTCTGTGTGGGTCCACTTAATGAAATAAGGCAAGAAAAAGAAATAAAAGACATAAATATCACAAAAACGAAGCTAAACTACTTTTATTCATAGATTATGTGAAAGCATATGTACAATACAAGGGAATCTGTCCAACAAACAAACATACTTCTCACTAGATCAAGTGAGTGAATTCATGAAGGTCTCAGGATACATGATCAAATACAGTTACAAGTCGCTTAACAACAAGTGTATGTTCTGAGAAATGCATTGTTAGATTATTTCATCATTATGCAAACATCAAAGAGTGTACTTAACGTAAACCTAGATAATATAGCGTGCTACATACCTAAGCTATGTGGTATAGCCTAGTGCTCCTAGGCTACAACCTGTAGAGCAAGCATAATATTATGCTAGATACTGCAAGCAATTGTAACACAATGGTATTTGTGTATGTAAACACTTGTAAACATAGAAAAGATGCAATTAAAATACTGTATTAGAATCTTATGTGATCAGTCTCTTAGGTGTGGTCCGTCCTTGACCAAAATATGGTTATGTGGCACATGCTGTAGAAAAATTATTATTATACTTTAAGTTCTGAAAATACATGTGCAGAACGTGCAGGTTTGTTACATAGGTATACATGTGCCATGGTGGTTTGCTGTACTCCTCAACCCGTCATCTACATTAGGCATTTCTCCTAATGCTATCCCTCCCCTAGCACCCCAACCCCTGACAGGCCTTGATGTGTGATGTTCCCCTCCCTGTGTCCATGTGTTCTCATTGTTCAACTCCCACTTTGAATGAGAACATCCGGTGTTTGGTTTTCTGTCCTTGCGATAGTTTACTCAGAATGATGGTTGCCAGTTTCATCCATGTCCCTGAAAAGGACATGAACTCATCCTTTTTTATGGATGCATAGTATTCCATGATGCATATGTGCCACATTTTCTTTATCCAGTCTATCACTGATGGGCATTTGGGTTGGTTCCAAGTCTTTGCTATTGTGAATAGTGCCACAATAAACATATGTGTGCATGTGTCTTTATAGTAGCATGATTTATAATCCTTTGGGTATATACCCAGTAATGGAATTGCTGGGTCAAATGGTATTTCTAGTTCTAGTTCCTTGAGGAATCACTACACTGTCTTCCAGAATGGTTGAACTAATTTACACTCGCACCAACAGCGTAAAAGCATTGCTATTTCTCCACATCCTCTATAGCATCTGTTGTTTCCTGACTTTTTAATGATTGGCATTCTAACTGGCATGAGATGGTATCTCACTGTGGTTTTGATTTGCATTTCTCTAATGACCAATGATGATGAGTTTTGTTTTGTTTTTTTTTCATGTTTGCTGGCTGCTTAAATGTCTTCTTTTGAGAAGTATCTGTTCATATCCTTCACCTACTTTTTGATGGGGTTGTTTTTTCTTGTAAATTTGTTTACGTTCTTTGTAGGTTATGGATATTAGCCCTTTGTCAGATGGATAGATTGCAACAATTTTCTACCATTCTGTAGGTTGCCTATTCACTCTGATGATAGTTTCTTTAGCTGTGCAGAAGCTCTTTAATTTAATTAGATCCCATTTGTAAATTTTGGCTTTTGTTGCTGTTGCATTTGGTGTTTTAGTCATGATGTCTTTGCCCATGCCTATGTCCTGAAAGGTATTGCCTAGGTTTTCTTCTAGAGTTTTTATGGTTTTAGCTCTTACATTTAAGTCTTTAATCCATCTTTAGTTAATTTTTGTATAAGGTGTAAGGAAGGGATCCAGTTTCAGCTTTCTGCATATGGTTAGCCAGTTTTCCCGACACCATTTATTAAATAGGGAATCATTTCCCCATTGCTTGTTTTTGTCAGGTTTGCCAAAGATCAGATGGTTGTGGATGTGTGGTGTTATTTCTGAGGCCTCTATTCTGTTCCATTGGTCTATATATCTGTTTTGGTACCAGTATCATGCTGTTTTGGTTACTGGAGCCTTGTAGCATAGTTTGAAGTCAGGTAGTATGATGCATCCAGTTTTGTTCTTTTTGCTTAGGACTGGCTTGGCTATATGGGCTCTTTTGTAGTTTCATATGAAAATTAAAGAAGTTTTTTCTAATTCTGTGAAGAAAGTCAATGGTAGCTTGATGGGGATAGCACTGAATCTATAAATTACTTTGGACAATATAGTCATTTTCATGATATTGATCCTTCCTGTCCATGTACATGGGATGTTTTTCCATTTGTGTCCTCTCTTATTTCCTTGAGCAGTGGTTTGTAGCTCTCCTTGAAGAGATCCTTCACATCCCTTGTAAGTTTTATTCCTAGGTGTTTTATTCTCTTTGTAGCAATTGTGAAAGGGGATTCACTCATGATTTGGCTCTCTATTTTTGGTGTATAGGAATGCTTGTGATTTCTGCACATTGATTTTTTTATCCTGAGACTGCTGAAGTTGCTTATCAGTTTAAAGACATTTTGGGCTGAAACAATGGGATTTTCTAAATATACAATCATGTCATCTGCAAAAAGAGACAATTTGACTTCCTGTCTTCATATATGAATACCCCTTTATTTATTTCTCTTGCCTGATTGCCCTGGATGGAACGTCCAATACCATGTTGAATAGGAGTGGTGAGACAGGGCATCCTTATCTTGTCCCGGTTTTTAAAGGGAATGTTTCCAGCTTTTGCCCATTCAGTATGATATTGGCTGTGGGTTTGTCATAAATAGCTCTAATTATTTTTAGATACGTTCCATCAATACCTAGTTTATTGCAAGTTTTTAGCATGAAGGGGTGTTGAATTTTATCAATGGCCCTTTCTGCATCTATTGAGATAATCATGTGGTTTTTGTCATTGGTTCTGTTATGTGATGGATGACGTTTATTGATTTGCATATGTAGAACCGGCCTTGTATCCCAGGGATAAAGCTGGCTTGATCGTGGTGGATAAGCTTTTTGATGTGCTGCTGGATTTGGTTTGCCAGTATTTTACTGAGAATTTTCGCATCGATGTTGGTAAGGGATATTCTCCTGAAATTTTTGTTGTTGTTGTTGTTATGTCTCTGTCAGATTTTGGTTTCAGGATGATGGTGGCCTCAAAAAATGAGTTAAGGAGGAGTCCCTCTTTTTCTATTGTTTGGAATAGTTTCAGAAGGAATGGTACCAGCTCCTGTTTGTACCTCTTGTAGAATTTGGCTGTGAATCTGTATGGGTCCTGGGGCTTTTTTTGGTTGGTAGGCTATTAATTACTTCCTCAATTTCAGAAATTGTTATTGGTCTATTCAGGGATTCCACTTTTTCCTGGTTTAGTCATGAGAGGGTGTAGGTGTCCAGGAATGTATCCATTGCTTCTAGATTTTCCAGTTTATTTGAGTAGATGTGTTTATAGTTTTATCTGATAGTAGTTTGTACTTCTGTGGGATCAGTGGTGATATACCCTTTATCATTTTTATTGTGTATATTTGATTCTTCTCTCTTTTCTTCTTTATTAGTCTGGCTAGCAGTCTATTTTGTTAATCTTTTCAAAAAAACAGCTCCTGGTTTCATTGATTTTTTGAAGGTGTTTTTTGTGTCTCTATCTCCTTCAGTTCTGCTCTGGTCTTAGTTATTTCTTGTCTTCTGCCAGCTTTTGAATTTGTTTGCTCTTGCTTCTCTAGTTCTTTTAATTGTGATGTTAGGGTGTTGATTTTAGATCTTTCCTGCTGTCTCCTGTGGGCATTTAGTGCTACAAATTTCCCTCTAATCACTGCTTCAGCTGTGTCCCAGAGATTCTGGTACATTGTTTCTTTGTTATCATTGGTTTCAAAGAACTTATTTATTTCTGCCTTGTTTTCGTTATTTACACAGCAGTCATTCAGGAGTAGGTTGTTCAGTTTCCATATAGTTGTGTGGTTTTCAGTAAGTTTCTTAATCCTGATTTCTAATTAATTTGCACTGTGGTCTGAGAAACTGTGTGTTATGATTTCCATTCCTTTCCATTTGCTGGGGAGTGTTGTACTTCCAATTATGTGGTCAATTCTAGAATAAGTGCAATGTGGTGCTAAGAAAAACATATATTCTGTTGATTTGGGGTGGAGAGTTCTGTAGATGTCTATTAGATCTGCTTGGTCCAGAGCTGAGTTCATGTCCTGAATATCCTTGTTAATTTTCTGTCTCCATAATCTATCTAATATTGACAGTGAGGTATTAAAGTCTCCCACTATTATTATGTGGGAGTCTAAGTCTATTTGTAGGTCTCTGAGAACTTGCTTTATGAATCTGGGTGCTCCTGTGTTGGGTGCATATATATTTAGGAGAGTTAGCTATTCTTGTTGCATTGATCCCCTTACCATTATGCAATAACCTTCTTTGTCTCTTTTGATGTTTGTTAGTTTAAAGTCTGCTTTATCCAAGACTAGGATTGCCATCTGTACTTCTTTTTTTTTTTTTTTTTTTTTTGAGACAGAGTCTCACTCTGTCACCCAGGCTGGAGTGCAGTGGCCAGATCTCAGCTCACTGCAAGCTCTGCCTCCCGGGTTTACGCCATTCTCCTGCCTCAGCCTCCCGAGTAGCTGGGACTACAGGCGCCCGCCACCTCGTCCGGCTAGTTTTTTGTATTTTTTAGTAGAGATGGGGTTTCACCGTGTTAGCCAGGATGGTCTCGATCTCCTGACCTCATGATCCGCCCGTCTCGGCCTCCCAAAGTGCTGAGATTACAGGCTTGAGCCACCGCGCCCGGCCTGTACTTCTTTTTGCTTTCCATTTGCTTGGTGAATATTCCTCCATCCCTTTATTTTCAGTCGATGTTTATCTTTGCACATGAGATGTGTCATCTGAATACAGCACACTGATGGGTCTTGAGTCTTTATCCAAGTTGGCATTCCTTGTCTTTTAATTGGGGCATTTAGCCCATTTACATTTAAGATTAACATTGTTATGTGTGAATTTTATCCTGTCATTATGATGCTAGCTGGTTATTTTGCCCATTAGTTGATGCAGTTCCTTCATAGTGTCGATGGTCTTTACTATTTGGCATGTTTTTGCAGTGGCTGGTACCGGTTTTTCCTTTTCCTGTTTAGTGCTTCCTTCAGGAGCTCTTGTAAGGCAGGCCTGGTGGTGATAAAATCTCTCAGCATTTGCTTGTCTGTAAAGGATTTTATTTCTCCTTTGCTTATGAAACTTGGTGTGGCTGGATATGAAATTTTGGGTTGAAAATTCTTTTCTTTAAGAATGTTGAATATTGGCTCTACTCTCTTCTGGTTGTAGGATTTCTGCAGAGAGATCTGCTGTTAGTCTGATGGGCTTTTCTTTGTGGATAACCCGACCTTTCTCTCTGGCTGCCCTTAACATTTTTTCCTTCATTTCAACCTTGGTGAATCTGATGATTATGTGTCTTGGGGTTGCTCTTCTCGAGGAGTATCTTTGTGGATTTTCTGTATTTCCTGAATTTGAATGTTGGCCTGTCTTGCTAGGCTGGGGAACTTCTCCTGGATAATATCCTGAAAAGTGTTTTCTAACTTGGTTCCATTTTCCCTGTCACCTTCTGGTACACCAACCAAACAGAGGTTTGGTCTTTTCACATAGTCCCATATTTCTTGGTCGATCAATTCATCTATTGATACTTGTGTATGCTTCACGAAGTTCTCGTGCTGTGTTTTTCAGCTCCATCAGGTCATTTATGTTCTTCTCTAACTGGTTATTCTAGTTAGCAATTCATCTAAGCTTTTTTTCAAGGTTCTTAGCTTTTTGCATTGGGTTAGAACATGTTCCTGTAGCTCGGGGGAGTCTGCTATTACCCACCATCTGAAGCCTACTTCTGTCAACTCATCAAACTCATTCTCCATCCAGTTTTGTTCCCTTGCTGGTGAGGAGTTCTGATCCTTTAGAGGAGAAGAGGTGTTCTGGTTTTTGGAATTTTCAGAGTTTTTGTGCGAGTTTTTCCTCATCTTCATGGATTTATCTACCTTTAGTCTTTGATGTTGGTGACCTTTGGATGGGGTTTTTGTGTGGTTGTCCTTTTTGTTGATATTGATGCTATTCCTTTCTGTTTGTTAGTTTTTCTTCTAACAGTCCGGCCCCTCTGCTAAAGGTCCCCTGGAGTGTGCTAGAGGTCCACTTCAGACCCTGTTTGCCTGGGTATCACCAGCAGAGGCTGCAGAAAAGCAAAGATTGCTGCCTGTTCCTTCCTCTGGAAGCTTTGTCCCAGAGGGGCACCTGCCAGATACCAGTCAGAGCTCTCCTATATAAGGTATCTGTCTACTTCTACTGGGAGGTGTCTCCCAGTCAGGAGGCATAGGGGTCAGGGACCCACTTGAGGAGGCTGTCTGTGCCTTAGCACAGCTCACGTGCTGTGCTGGGAGATCTGCTGCTCTCTACAGAGCTGACCCTGGTGGTGTAAGCAGCCTGGGGAATCTTCTGGTCTGTGGGTTGCCAAGACCATGGGAAAAGCATAATATCTGGGCCAGAATGCACCGTTCCTCAGGGCACAGTCCCTCACGTCTTCTGTTGGTAAAGGGAGGAAGTTCCCCGACCCCTTGCACTTCCCGGGTGAGGCAACACCCCACCCTGCTTCGGCTGGCTCTCAGTGGGTTGCACCCACTGTCTAACCAGTTCCAATGAGATGAGCCAGGTACCTCAGTTGGAAATGCAGAAATCACCTTCCTTCTGCATTGGTCTCACTGGGAGCTGCAGACCAGATCTGTTCCTGTTCAGCCATATTGCCACCCACTGTCCAAAAGTTATTTTTATTTCCATACATGAGTAACAAATAGAACGTGTAATTTAAAAAATTAATTTCATTCAGAAAAGCATCAAAAGTAAATAAAATATATGGGATAAATTTAGAAAAATATATAAAGGAACAAAGCATTGTTGAGAAAGTTTAGTGTTGTTGGAAGTTTCAATATTGTAAAGATGTCAATTATTCCTAAACTACTCATAATGCAATTAAGATAAAAATCCCAGCAGGCTTTTTTTAGATATTGACAAGCTCATACCAACATTTATATAAAAATCTATTGGTCTCAATTTGTCTAAACAATTTTGTAAAAGAAGAACAAATTTGGAACACTTGTACCAATTGATTTCACTACTTACTATAAAGTTATAGTGATTCATACAACATGGCATAAAGATAGATAATAAATAAATAGATCAATGGAACAGAATAGAAATGAAAAAGAAGCATACATATACAAACAAATGTTTTTCTTGCCAAAACTTCTAACATAATTCAATAGAGAAAGAAAAATCTTTTAAATGAGGGGTGGTAGACCACTAGATGTTGAAAACTAGATAAAGAATAAATAGAAACTTGATTCACACCTAATGTCATACACAAAATTAATGCTAGATGGCTTACAGACCTAATTGTAAAAACAAAAAATATACATGAATCTAAAAGAAAACATAGGAACACATCTTTTTATCCTGGAGATAGGCAAAGATTTCCTAGACAGACACAAATATCTATAATTATAAAAGAAAAAAATATAAATTAGGCTTCATTAAAATTAAAAACTACTATTAATTAAAACACCTTGAAAGAAATGAAAAGCAATCCCCAGACAAGAAGAAAATATATTCAGAAAAGCAACTCATATCAAGATTAAAGAAATTATAAAAATTATAATAAAAAGACAAGAAAATACAAAAATAAGAAAAAGTGTTATACAGACATTTCACACACAAAAAATGTATAAATGGCCAATAAATGCACATGAAAATGCTCAACATCATTAGCCACCAGGGGACTGCAAATCAAACCAGTTAGTTACTACTACATGCTTGAGAGAATGACTAAAATTTAAACAATAATTAAAAGAAATTTACAACACCAACCATTAGTAAAGATGCAAAACAGCTAGGATCTCTTATTCATTGCTGCTAGCAGGAGTATAAAATGTATGTGGAAAAACTGGCAGTTTAAGTTAAATATGCGACTACCTTATGACACAGTAATTTCACTCTTGGCTATTTATAATTTTTTTTTAAATGTATGTCCACAAAAGCTTGTACTAGAATGGTCACTGTAGTTAATTTATATTAACAAAAATTGGAAACAAACCAAATGTCCATCAACAGGAGAATAAACAAATTGTGGTATATCCATAGCATGGAATATTACTCAGCAATAAAGAGAAACAAACTACTGATACATCCAATCTCATAGATGAATCTCAAAAACATTATTCTTAGGGAAATAAGTCAGAATAAAAGACTGCATACTGTGTGACTTAATTTTTATGAAGTCCAATTATGGCCCAGACTAATTTATGGAACAGAAATTAGAGTAATTTCTGCATTCAGTGGAGAGCAACAATGTAAAGGGACACTATGGGACATTCTAAGGTGATGATGATGTTCTATATATCAATTGACATGCTGGTTACTGGGGTACATACTTTGTCAAAACTCACAGAACTCTATACTGAAGATTTGTACATTTTGTTATGTAACTATATTTTCATTTTTAAAAATGAAGTTAAAAACTTCTTAGGATGAGAAAGAGAAGCTTCCTGCACCTGGTAATTTTTTTTTTCCTCTGTAAGTGGTAAAATTGGCAGCTGTAGTCCTTGTAGGGAATTTGGAAAACATAGGAAGCCTATAACACAGTGGTTCTTAAATTGGCTGCACATTGGAATCACCTGGGGAGTTTTAAAGAGCAGTGGTGTCTGGGTCTCACCCCTAGAGATTCTTTTTTAATTGCTTTTGGGGGTGGCCTAGGCATCAGATTTTTTAAAGCTCCCCAGATAATTCTTAAGTGCCAAGACTGAGAATCATTACTAAAACTGTTACTGGAAGCATGCCGCACTGCCCCTTGGTTTGAATAAACATTTCCAAACATAGGATGGCATTCTTAATCATTTCAAAGTCTTTTATAAAACATATCAATTGACATATTCGTAACCATCATATCACCACCCCATTGTGATTCCCTTGCATGTGTAAAAACAAGGAAGAAATCAAATAAAAATGAAAGAGGTAGCACTTGACTTAATATCTGGACTTAATATTCCTATGCTGGAATCTCCTAGCATAGGTTTTGCCCTTTGACATCTATTCACATAGCATCCTAAATTTTTCTGTCAACTTATTAGATCTGTACTATGTCTCCTCTACCACCTCAAAACTTAAAAAAAACAGGGACCATATGTATCATTTAAACACTACATACAGAACACCTGACATATTATAGAAGCTCAATAAATACATGTTGAATAATAAAAATAAACTCCTCCTTATTTGGCAACTTGCTAACAGGAATGATGACTGTTCTTCTCATCTTTGATACAGGAGAAAAATATATGTAATGCTTCTCTCCCCTCCAGTCAGGTCTATGGTGAAGAAGAAAGAATGCTGTGGGAGAAATCTGTTTCAACACATCTGTACCAGACTCTTTGTTGTTTTAGGGATATGTCAACCAACAATATGACAAGTAATGGCTTGTCATGAAAGAAAAAGATTATAGGGTCTCTGCAAGGGGGCAAATGGGGAAGACGAATTGTTTGGACTGCTGCTAATCGTAGTTTATTATGGGGCTGCTATTGACAGGGCTGCAAACAGCCCACCTCACAGAAGAACAGGCATACAGGCCATTCTTAGATTCCATAAATTGCCTAAGAACAACACAGTGCATGAGCCTTTAATGAGGAGAGCACTTGGAGCAGGCAGCATAATTTGACACCAGCAAATAGAGATATCTACCACAGTTTAACACTCCTTAATCTTCACTGCATTAGACAGCTGCCCTGTCATTTATCTTTCTATTTTATTGGTGTTACATTAGTAGCAATAGCCAAAAAATGGACATTGATGCTGAACCATGGATCTGCTTCCAATCAGCATGCAGACAGGGAGAAACTCCTGTAACATTGTGAGTAGAATGCTCCAGGAGTCAGTCCTCGGGGCATTTCATGAAGTGAGAGATGCAGACATTTGAGCGTTTTAGCTCCTTCCCATACTGCACACTGTGAGTACCTTGTTACCAGAAATTATAAGTACTGAATGAAATACCTGGCTGAACCCAACCCGTCTCTCTTCCATACCCTCCTTAGCCAAAATGGAAACCAAAGACTACAGAGAAAGAGACTTTTGTTTCAGACCACATTAAATCTTTCCTTTCACTCAAACTAATGTTTAATTATAGGTTATTAAAGCTAGTTCCTGGCCGTGTGTAGTGGCTCATGCCTGTAATCCCAGCACTTTGGGAGGCCAAGCCAGTTGGATCACCTGAGGTCAGGAGTTCAAGACCAGCCTGGCCAACATGGCAAAACTCCATCCCTACTAAAAATACAAAAATTAGCCAGGCAGGTGGTACACGCCTATAGTCCCAGCTACTCAGGAGGCTGAGGCAGGGGAAACGCTTGAACCCAGGAGGTAGAGGTTGCAGTAAGCAGAGATCACAACACTGCACTCCAAGCACTCCAGCCTGGGTGACACAGCGAGACTCTGTCTCAAAAAAAAAAAAAAAAAAAAACAAAAAAACTAGTTTCTTCTACCATTATCAGAATGCTACCCACATAATTTTTTTATTAATGGTTTTAATTAGTTTCATGATATTTTCCAAAGTAACTTTTACCTTCCTGGACTTGAGGGCTGATCATTTGTAAAACTAAATAGGTAGGCTCTGGTGATTCACAGTTCTATGGGAGTGTGTATGTGCATGTGCGCATACACGCCTGCCTGTGTGCACACTCATACACAAACACACACACGTACACACGCACACCCACACACACCCACACACACAGATGTGTGTGTATGTTTTCCTTTGTTTTTGGAACAATTCTAAAGTAACAAGCCATTTCAGAAGCATTTTATATATATATATATATGTATGTATATGTGTGTGTGTGTGTGTGTATGTGTGTATATGTATATTCACTGGAAATAGTACAAAGAAAATCATCTCTCTTTTTCTAACATACATACTGTGATCTGGGCCTAACCCAAGAAAAAGAAAGGTGAAATAATTTATAAGTCAAGAAGGACCCATAAAAGTGAAGAAGGCATTCAGCATCTGTTTATAAGACTTGTATGGAAATATCCATGATATAATGATTAGAATAACATGAAAACAGGGACCACATTTTCTAAATATAAGAGTAATATTTTTGCTTTAAATCCATCATCACATAAAACATAATGAAATTTTAAGTAATAATAACACCTTAGCAAATGGCATTATTATTATTATTGAGAAACAGATTGAAGCAGTTAGGAGACTGTTGGCTGATCTGAGTCATTTTCTACATAAAATACAAACTTGGAAGCAGTGAACAACTTTAATTTAATATTAAACCCTTTTAGTATAAAGTGAATACCTCTGTGCAAGGTTCTAGCCCAAAAAGTTAGAAGAGTTGTATTTGTTATCTATTGCTGCACAACAAATTACCCTCAAATTTAACAGGTTACAAATAAGAAACATTTATTAGCTCACAGTTTCTGCGTGTCAGGCAAGTGGGGATGGCTTACATAGGTATTTGTGGCTCAGGGTCTCTTATTCTCTTTAGGCTGTAGACAAGATGTCTGCCAGGGTTGCAGACATCTGAAGGTTTGACTGGGGCTGAGGGGTCATTTCCAAGGCGGCTCACTCAACATGCCTGGCAAGTTAGTGCTGGTTGCTAGTAGAAAGCATCAGTTTCTCATCATGTAAACCTTTCCACAGGGCTTTTTGAGTGTCCTCATGGCCTGGCAGCTGGTTTCCCCAAAGCAACTGATCCAAAGGAACAAAGCAGAAGCTGCAGTGTCTTTTACGGCCAACTTCAAAAATCACAAACTCTAATTTTGTCAATATCCTTTTATTACATAGGTCAACCATATTTACTGTAGAAAGGAACAACACGAGGTTGTAAATATCAGAAAACATTCAGAATTTTTGGGGGTCATTTGAAGGCTGGCTACCACACCAGTGGACATATAGAATAAAGAGACACCTTAACTAGCAAGAATGGGAATAAATTTAGGCTTGTGCTAGTCTATTATACATCAAATTACCATTCAAATGCATTTATAAGTTAATACACATCAAGCTGTTGTAGGCACTGTATTTATCTGAATGTGTCCTCCAATGTGTCACCTTTACGGGCATCTAGGCAAATTTCCCAAAATATACATGACCATCTTTTTCCAGGGGCCCTGATTCTGAATTTCAGTATTTATTCAAAAGGTTTCACAAGCTCCTATTATTGTACCATTTAGGACAGAATGTTACTTTATCAGAAATACTAACATTTAAATATAGGATTTTATATCAAAAATAAAGAAATGTTTTTTTTTCCATATTTCTCTCTATATTGTCTAGGTATTGGAGCCTTTATACATTTTATTTTAAAAGTATTATGTTTAAATTTTTTCTAAGTGTTGCTCTGGAGTAAGAAAACAGGGAGGCAATAAATTTTGATGCTTTTATTATAAACTTTACCTGATATTTTCTCCAAAATATCAAACTTTTTCTAAGGAGTAGATTTTGGATCAATTTCCTTCAACTAAAACTATTTAAATATTTACAAAATGAGCATCAAAACTGAAACATTTGTTCAGTGTTTTATACATATATTTTTAAATAAAGATGTGACCTTTTCCTACTTGACTCTAAAATATCTTCTAGTTTACCCAAACATCCTTATCAAAATTATCTTCCCAGAAAGAAAATCTAGTCAAATCGACAGGCTTTTGGTTAGATAAACCTAACTTTTCAATATATCATTAAAACTTACATAAATTTAGGAAGTCCATCACTGGCCGGGCACAGTGGCTCACATCTGTAATCGCAGCACTTTGGGAGGCTGAGGTGGGCAGATCACCTGAGCTCGGGAGTTCGAGACCAGCCTGACCAACATGGAGAAACCCTGTCTCTACTAAAAATACAAAATTAGCCGGCTGTGGTGGTGCATGCTTGTAATCCCGGCTACTCGGAAGGCTGAGGCAGGAGAATCGCTTGAACCTGGGAGGCAGAGGTTGTGGTGAGCTGAGATCGTGCCATTGCACTCCAGCCTGGGCAACAAGAGTGAATCTCTTTCCTCCTCCCGCCTCCCAAAACAACAACAACAACAAAAATGAAAGTCCATCACTCTTACTGAATTCTGGCTTATATATCTATACAACTGAGGCTAATGACTTTAAAGTGTTGGTTTGAAGATTGGAGTTACATGTAAATTTAAGTTTAACTGCCTTGATCCTTTACTGATCACAAAATGAAACAGCACATTACAGAATAATGCTCAAACTCCTTGGCTTGCCATCAAGACCATTCATGAATGTGTCACAACTACATTTGCATTTCCCACCATCTCTGCAACCCACATCCTCTAGCCACATTGGATTGTCTGATACTTCCCAAACATATCTTACAACATCATGCCATTCTAATTTTGTTTGTGGCATTTGTTATCCATGAAATGCAAAAAGACTTCTTTACCTAAAGAAATCCACTCCACTTTTAATGATCTACTCAACTATCTTCTCCTCTAGGGACTTTGCTTGATAGTCTCAGAAAATTTTCTATCTCTGGACTTCCACTGTTAATTTATATGTATGTTACAACACTTGTCATTATTCCCTTTTGTTAGTTGTTAAAATATTGTTGACTGTTTCATAGATGGTGTGGAAGTAAAGACCCTGTATTAATTATCTTTTTCTGAAACCAAGCACTGAGCCAGGCATATATGTCAGTTCAGGAACCGACACTGGAAAAATACTGTAAGTAATCAGTGGAAATCTTTGAGAAATGAAAACTTACCAAAATATGGAAAGTGATTAAATATTTTCAGAAGATATAAAAGATATTTCTAGATCAGTAAACTCTGCATTAGTCCATTAGAGATTCTGGAATAAACACCTTTAGGGTACTTCTAAAGAACACTGTGGTCACCAGGAACTTACAAGCTCACTACAAGAGAATGGTGTATACAAACTACATTTTATTATTACTGCTCTTTAAGAGGGTAAACTCCACATATCTTGATTTTAGGAAGAGTTTGAAAAAGATTTTTAAGATGTAACTGACAAGAGGAAGAAATGTGGCCAGGATGATGATGATACTGACACGGGAAGGGGGCAGGGAGGTGCTAGGTAGAGAAGAGCAGGGTCCCTAGCAAAGGCTCAACCCTCGAACCTGGGCCCATGGACCTAAGTGGGAATAGGCACTCCTGTTTTCATGCCCAAATGTTGCATTTTCCAAGATCACTCTGGCCCACTATGCCCCCATCCTGTGTCCATATAAACGCAAGACCTTAGGGGGCACAGACACAAGTGGCTGAACATCAAGAGGAGCAGAGGAGCAGACCAGCAGACACCAGCTGACCAGCAACAACAGAACAACACAGCAGAGAAAGAGAGAAGAGGAAGGACATCTGAATGAGGGGAGTTCAGCCAGAGGCAGTCGGAGAAGAGCCTGGCAGCTGTGCGGCCTGACTCCAGGGGAAGACCACTTTCCCACTCCATCCCCCGCTTTACACCTCCCCATCCATCTCACTGAGAGCAACCTTCACCACTCAATAAAACCTTGCAATCATCCTTTGAGCCCATGCGTGATCCAATTCTTCTGGTACACTAGGAAAGAGCTTGGGATATAGAAAGCTGTTGCACTGGCCCTCTGTCCTTGTGATAAGGCAGAAGGTCTAGTGAGCTGATCAACACAAGCCATCTGTAGATGGAAAAGCGGAAAGAGCACACTGTCACACACACCTTCTTGGGCTTCAGGAGTCACAGACACCCACCTCTAGACATTGCTGTGGGTCCAGAGCCCAAAAGCAATCCCTATGGCCTCTGCACCTGCCCATCTGCATGCTCCCCCCTGGGGATTTGAGGGCAGCAGGATGACCAAAGGAGCAGCCACACCCCTGTCACAGGACCTGCAAAGGGTATAAGGGAACTCTTCTGTTTCAATACTAAACTGGGGTCTGATTGCAGGCAGTGCCCTATGAGTATTATTAGTGGAGAAAACTCAGTCAGGGGAATGAACTGTCTAGCATTTGTCACTCAGTTTCGTGCTTATGGTTTTCTGGTAAGCATTTTTATCAGCTACTTGAGAAAAGACATAGGAGACAGGCCCATTATATTTGCCGATAAAATATAAGGAGGTACATTTTCCGAGACAAGCTACTGACATACATCACCTCCCCTCTCCTCTATTTTGATAATCAAAAATGTTCCCAGACATTGCCAGACGTCTCCTGGGAGCAAAATCTCCCTGAGTTGAGAACTCCTGGGCTAGAGTCAGGAAGTGAACCGAACCACATGAAACATGTATAAATGCTTCGTGAGGTAAAGAATGCACTATCTTTCTGGCTTAACTTTTTACGTTCTGTGCTTGAGACATAGTAGACATTTATTGAATAGAGAAATGAATGAGCGAATAATTGATTAAAACACCAGTTCTGAGCTTATATTTTGAAAAGCACAATAACATCTCTTGAAGATGAAGAAAGTCCAACTGATTGAATGCGCTTCCAAAAATACAAAATTTGCTACAAGATCAACATGAGCCAAATAATAATATTGCTCCTGAGAACCAGAACAAACTAATAAATGCAAGGTTAGGCTTCATTCCTAATATTAATAGGAATATCCAGAACAAGGGATGTGATGTTACACTGACTAAAACATGGCATTCAGTTCTGTTGAAATATATTTAGAAAAAAATAATAGACTGGAGTGATTTTAAGAGTAAATGTAGGTAAAGTTCCTGAAAAAAATACGTCACAAAATAAATGTCTGAAGTATAAGATTATTAAGTTTAGGGGAAAATATCCTGGAGAACATGAAAATTTCAAATATTTGAAAATTAATCCTGTGATTAGATTCTGTGTATTCCAAAAGCTAAAACAGAATTAATGTATAAAGTTTTAAAGATAGATTTAGGCTCAAAGGAAATAGAGAACTTCTAAAAATAGAACTTTCTAAAAATTTAATAAGCTACAATGAAACCTCATGACTAGCTTCTGTTTCTGAGATTCTAAGAGTTTTCAATTATCAGATTCATAATATCTTGAAAGTGCTTTGATATTCAAACCATGATGATGCCTGCAGGAATATAATTATAGTCAAAATGTGATCAAAATAAAATGTTCAAAAGATATCTAGATTCAAAATTTATTTGCCTTGAATGTTTTTCTTTGGAACCAATTTGAAATGTTTAATAATTATCATTGATACAGTAAGTGAATCAAAAACCTTTTCTTCTCATTTCTATAAAGTGAGGGATGTTGCAGTCTACAGGCGTCAAATGAACATTGGTTCAGTAACTAAGTGTCAGCAGCAAGTAACCAGAAGTGGTGAGCTAAGCTAAGAAACTATCAGCTGTGAAAACGCTGGGGGTAAAAACACAACAACCTGAGGGACAAATGAAAATAGAAGAAAAAGGAGTCCTCAGACAGTAGCTCAAAAGCAACAGGATTGGTCTTTATTGCCAGGGATTTTTCTCAGAGAGAAAAAACGGTGTAACAAGCACTTTTCTGCCTAATTCTCTCACAGTAGCTCAGAACATCCTTTGATTGCCTCAGGTCACATGGTCTCATCTAGTCTTAAAGAGAATTGGACCGTTGAAGGCAAAAGAAATGTTTTCTATGAACCAGACATTCTTCCTGTCTCCCTGGAGAGGATGATCTACTTCTGCAGAGTAAACCAGGGATTTCCATATGAGCCAATGGGAACTGTTACTCTGAGCTCTCCACGACTATTTCTATGATTGGCTCTCTGCAGCAAACTTCAACAGTGGTCCAATTCACTGACAGATTTTTATTTTTTAAAGAAATACCAGTGGCATAATAGGCTTATGGCAGAAGCATTGGCTTCTTCGTCATTATCTTAAGCTTTTTTTAGCCACCACCATTGCTATAACACCCTCGGCACTTCTACCACTGTCTGTTCAAACCCCACTACATTCTATCCTTTTGGACACTGGCCTCAACTCCTTCTACTATGTCACGGCTACCTTCTACTATGTCATTTTTACCTTCTCAGCTATCTGAATCTTTACTGCTGGCCCTGTGCCAGCTACTATACCATCTACCAAAAAGCTGCTGACCCTGCCACTACAGAGGGGCATTTCTCTCTTCACATTCTTCACATTGACCTCTGACCTTTCCCCACATCTAAACCACACATAAACTACCCGACCACCACAACTTTTCTTTTAGTTCTATTTATTTATTCATTTATTTGGTACAGTTTTACCAAAAAGAAACTATGGTCCTGGCAGACTGGTATCCCTATAGATGTTACAAAAAAGAAGCAATGTTGGATTTAATAAAACACAATTTTTAGTATGTTTTAATTTGAATTTTGGTCAAGAAAATGCCCAAAAGAAAATAAGCTAGTCATTTAAAAAAGAACACAGATGATTTCTGCCCACAAAAGCAAGATACAGAGGTCACATAACAGTATGAATTAGAAAGAATCACGTATGTTGAAAAACTCAGTGGGGCTCTGCTTCATAGATGAATTCTGTCCTCGTTGTCATTCTAATCTCACTGATTCTTGAGCAAGGACAGAATTGTCAAGAAAACTTTAATTGTGCCTCAAGAGGTTCACTTTTTAAAGAACTTTAATAATACTTTGTGGACTTAGGAAGAAGCAGAAATTATTGCTTCAGACAAATCTGAAGATTAGATCAGTGTTAAGATAAAGAGTGCTAAATTTGGGGAGTTGTTTTTCAAGTGTAACCTCTGAATCTGTTGAAGTTGTTTATTAACAAGACAGACTAGTTCCTAACCAGACTTAGGAATGCATCCTGAGGCATTAACACTTCCTTTCAACTGACAAAGCTTACTGTGAATTTAGCATCATCCACCCTTAATCCCAAAGGATTCATCACACCTGGGCAATCACCCAAGTGCTATTTAAGTTCATGTATCAATTCGAGTAAGTTATATGTTATATGTAATGAAAACTAGCAGCCCACCAAATAATTTTACTTCATAAACATATCTAACAAGTGGAGAAAGGAATTTCTGCTTTTTATGACCCAAAGTTTCCATTCAATGTCTCAGACAAGGCTACTTTGACACGTACAAAAGGTGACTAGGAAGAACAGGACTCTCATAAAAAGCAGTGTAATATCAGAGTAAGTTTTTCCTTCTCTAGTAATGATATTCAGGTCATGTACTTGCCAAAATCCATTCATTTTGGAAACATTTTATCCGGCTGTTCTCTCAACATACACCAAACAAAATACAGATTTGCTATAAACAGGATAACTTTCGTAGTGTAATATATAACAACAAAAAGGAAACTCCTCCCCACATTATATCGTTGGTATCCAAAGCCTTAAACCAAACTCAGCCCAAACCAGCCTCGTTTTTTAAAAAAACCTCATAACAAAAAATCAGGAAAATTTCTGAAAACAAAGACAGTAAATTTCCTAGGAGTACTGGCAATTTTTGTAATCAGTGATATAACATTCTCAGAACACACATGTGTTGATTCTGTGGGACATGGCAGTTCCCATAAGAGCTGAAAAAACCAACAGAAATACTTGTGTTAGCACAATGTGCTAAAGGTTGCATTGTGATGGCTACTTCAAAACAAAATAACTTTTGAATGGTAAAAAGTAATCAACTTTCAGGAAAAGTATGCAGTATGAGCCATATTCAGTTGCTGAAACTTCCATGGAAATATTTCTCTTCTCACAAACACCATGCAATAATAGAGAACCTACCCATAGAAGGCAAGTCCAGAAAAGTTGAAAACATTGTTCTACCTGGCAAACAGTAAAGAAATTTTTAAAACCACTGTCAATAGAGAAAAATGACAAGACTAGTCTTGATCATTTTAGGAGGTTTATTTGCCCAAGTTAAGGATGTGTGCCTGGGAGACAGGCCTGTGCCTTTCTCCAAAGATAATTTTGAGGACTCCAGATTTAAAGGGAAAAGGGTGGCATATTGAGTAGTATACAGTTTTCATGAAGAGGTGGGTAGAGAAAAATAGTCATTCATGCCGTTGTCTGGCTCAGTGAATCTGTATTTTTTTTTTTTAACATAAGATGACATAGATAAATGGGGCAGAGGAACAATCAGACATGCATTCGTGTCTGGTGGGCAGGGGGGTAAATGCACCTGTAAAGATAAGCTATCAGTAATATTGCCGTGGTGAAATTTTAACAGAAACACCTTAGGGTAAAGGTCTTGGAGCTCACTAGGAACTCCCCTGTGGACAAAATATGGGGGAGGCATGTAGCTTTCCATCTAGTAGCCATCTTATTTAGGAACCAAAGGGAGGTAAGTTTGTGTAACTCAGCTCCCAGCTTAACTTTTCCCTTTGGCTTAATGAGTTAGGAGTTCCAAGATTCATTTTCCTTTCACACTACCATTTCCTATAAGTAAGTCATAATTATTTCTTCTAACAAAGTAAATCATAATCATGTAATGTTCCTATGTTTCAATGTAATGTGCTTATATGTCAATGTGTAACTTATTTTTAACACTGTTGATCTGTGTTTGCAAATTCCTAATTAAATATTTTTTTTTCAAACCCATGGTTGCCAAATGTATTAAACAATATGAGTGCTAATAAATAATTCTGAGGGTCAAAACAGGAAAGCAAGAAAAGGCAGACACAGTCTCATGTTCACTGCCAAGGTTATCATCTAAATCTAATTTAGAGAGCCTCATTAAAGATAAGCCTCTCAGCAAATTTAATGGAACTCAGGAGAGGCAACCATTTCAAAGTTTTTGGAGAGCAGAATGTCGGTTTTTAATTGATAGTTTATTTTATTTCAGAACTGTTTTTAAACAGAACATGTAAGGCATTATCAAGAATTACTTTATTCCATGTCATTTGTGTTTTAGTTGGGTATATCTTTTGCACCTATCATTGAGAAAATATAATGCTTGAAAAAAATTAGATTTTGAAAAGTAACATAATTTTAGTAGGATGATTTTTATATAAAATTATCTGATAAATCTTTCCTGTGTTATTTAAAAATCAAAAGTTTATTCCACACTGTTATCAAAAAGATGAAAAATAACAAGTGTTTGTATGGATGCAGAGAAAAGGGAACTCTTCTACATCCACTGTTGGTGAGAATGTAAATTAGTACAGCCATTTTGGAAAATAGTGTGGCAACTTCTCAAAAAACTAAAAATTGAATTACCATATGATCCAACAATCCCACTTCTGGGTATATATCTAAAGGAACTGAAACTGATATGTTGAAAAAATTTCTGTACTCCTATGTTAATTTCAGCATTGTTCAAAACAGCCAAGATCTAAAGGCAACATAATTGTCCACCAATGGAAGAATAAAGAAAATGTGGTATATATATAATGGAATGCTATCCAGCCTTTAAAAAGAAAATTATCTCATTTGTGACTATATATGACATTCCTTAGAATATATGGCACATAATAAGCACCAAATAAAAAGTAGTTTTTTATAATTAATAATATACTGAATAAATTATGGTTATATTAACTGTAGTAACAGGTAAGCCTGAAAATTTAGTGGCTTAACATATGGAAGCTTATGCTGCACTATCCAATGCAAATTTCCTTGTTAGAGAGTGGATTTTCTCATTATGGTAACTTCATAACCCAAGTTATTTCAATTTTGTGGCTCAATTATTATACGGTTGATGAGTCCCCTGCCCTAACCAATCTAAAAGGAAAATAGTGGCTCATGACTGTAATCCCAGCACTTTGGGAAGCCAAGACGGATGGGTCACTTGAGGCCAAGAGTTGGAACCACCTGGCCAACATGGAGAAACCCTGCCTCTACTAAAAACACAAAGAATTAGCCAGGTGTGGTATGCGCCTTTAGTCTCAGCTACTCAGGAGGCTGAGCCATGAGAATTGCTTGAACCCAGGAGGCAAAGGTTGCAGTGAGCTGAGATCGCATCACTGCACTCCAGCCTGGGCAACAGAGCAAGAACCTATGTCAAAAATCAAAAAAGGACATAGAGAGTTGAAACGCCTTAACCACTATTTTTAAAACCCGGTCTCATGGTAACAATGATCACTTTTATAGATATTCCCTAATATAAAACTAATCAGGTGACACACGTGGGTGTAAAGGTACCTGGCAATGTAGTTCCTGGTGAAATACCTTTTTTTCTAGTGATAACTCAACAATATAGAAGAGGTAACAAATTCTATGTGGACAGCTATCCATCTGTGCCACACTCACCTCCTTTGGCCATTAAATATCTTTGTGCTCTCTTCTTCCCCACAATATACACTCACTCTTGCCCCAGACTGTATTCGAAAAGTTCCATCCAGTTATGGCATCCCTCTCAAAATCCAGGAGCCCTGAGTGATACACAGTTATTTCCTCTAGCCATATGTGGCACCTTATAGTCCAGTGACCCATGAACTAAAAGTCAAGTTGTCTTTCCCTGGCTCTTCTGACACCCAACGTACAATGTGGCAGCAGAAATAGAATAATCACCATAAACACTCCCACTGGGAGAGGGAAAGAATAGGAAACATATGTCAGTCCCTGGTCCACAGCAACAATGAAATTCTGTCAGGCAGACATGGTGAAGACCTTTATTTACCCATACCATGATAGAAGCTCTCTTCTTAGATTTGGGATCAAAATTTCCTTGCCAATCAATTATTTCAAAGTTACGAGGCTTCTGAACTGTTTGTTGCTAGTGAATTCCATGTGTCAATAATGACACCCAAAGTTTTTTTTTTATCTTCATTGCAGAGTTGAGCCCACTGTTTAACTGAAGACTTAATGAGAATTTTTTTCAATCTCATCCAGTTGTGGTCCAGACCTTGAGCTTTTTCAACCTTGTTAGGCCTTACATTTAATCTACTTCCTTTTATTTATGCTCTCAAAGCAGCCAATTCTTGCCTAAATTCATCTCTTTCTTGTAATATCTTATAAAATGTAGCAAGTAACAATAAACACAAAATATAATGCTGTTTTCCATCTCCTGCTTCTAGAGTCACAGCCTTGGAAGCATATGGCCTAACTTCAAAGTTATCATTGGCAACTGGTTTACCAATGGTCTGCCACTGTAAAACATGGATTTTCATTCTCCCAACCTCCAATATCTGTTTTATCATCATCCAGTCTTGAGGTCAATGTTACATATTTATGCTTTTTAGAAGCTGCAATCCCACTTCCAATGCCAATTTGGTTTGGTAATACCAGTAGCTATAACAAAAAATAATTTTACTGACAGTAGATATTCATTTCCCACTCTTTTCCCAATTCCTTATAGATGGGAAATCTTTATACTGATCTTATCAATCAAGTGGTTCTGTTAGCAGGCAGGACAAGACAATACGAAGATGCCCTATCAGCTCCTTAAAACCCAGGCCCGGTATGGCACACACTATTTCCTCTCATATTCCAACGGTAAGAACAAGTCACGTGGCCATACCTGGATACAATAGTAAATGTGAATTACTGGCTGGGCAGCTATCTTCCAGTATAACCTACCTTATAGAATGAGGTGTATAAAGTTTTTGTAATCAAATGACTTCCTTTTTCACATATAATTCATAGCACTAATATAATTATTATAAAATAACTTATTAAAACAAGAACTAGAAGGTTAGAGCAGAGGTCTATGTACTGGGGCCTTTCTAATCTGTGACTAAAAACTATTTTAATTTCCTTATGAAAACAATTAATCTCCTTTAATTTCTCCTTTAAAGAGAGAACCACTTCTGACTGAGTTTAATTATCAAATTTCATTTGATCTAAGCATAGCAACAATATAAGGCAAGATTGCAGTTTTTCTTTTCATTCAAGAAATACTGATTCAGTGTCAAACTACTCTGTACCAGGCACTATTCTAGGCTCTTGGGATTCATCAGAGAACAAAATAGACCCAGTGAGATATCTAATATCTTAAAAATAGCACAGATTCAAAAAAACAGTGTTAGTTTTTTAGACAATATATGTCCTTTATGACTGTGGTCAACCAGTCTGGATTCTTACTCACACTCTGCCCATTATTAGAACTGTACTCTTGGGCAAGATGCATATTCTCTCCCAAATCTATCACCTTCATCTCCAAAATTGAAATAAAATATCTCTCCTTCCTGCTTTACACAGTTGTTTCAAGAGTCAAAAGTCGTATTATGTATGGAAAGTTATTGAATGTACAGCTGTGTTAAGATGCAGTAATGAATAATTGGTAGGCATTCAAGCTTTCAGAAATGGAGAGGTACCTAATTTAGGGAAAATATTATCAATCTGTTAAGATTTCAATATCATTCTTTAAACAAAATTTTTAGCATGAATTTGATTCTATCTTTCACAGCCATTCCATCAGAATTCCTGTTAACACCCATTTCAAAATATAATTGCATCTGCATACTATTTACCATACTTATCACTAAAATCCTGATCTTTGTAACCTTTATTTCTCACCAGGTTAATCTCAGTAACTTCCTAATGAGTCATCCTATTTCACCTGTCTCTCTTAAGTCACTCTCCTCAGAGCAGCCATAGTGATTTTATTTATTGCTTGTTAGAGTTTATCCCAAGTATGCCTCAGAAGAGGCATATTTTCCTCAGAAGTAGCACATAAGTAAAATAATCTTTGCATTCTCTCACATCCTCAAAATTACACTGGCTGAACCTTCAAAATCTATCCAGATGCTATCACTTTTTACTGCCTCTGCTGCAGTCATCCTGGCCAATGTCCCTGTCATCTCTCATATGAATAATTATAATGGCTCCTACACAAGTATCTTGCTTTCATTTTGCTTCATAGTCTATTTTTTACACAGCAAGGAGTTTGATCAAGTCAGTCGTCTGTTCACAATTCTTCAATGATTCCAGCGCATTCTAAATAAACTCTAAAGCCCTACTCACTTCCTTTAAGGCACCTGTGATCTTCCTCCTGGCTCCCACCTGGCCTTAACTCCTTTAGTTCTCTCCTTTGCTACTTGACTCCAAACTTACTGGCCTCTTGGATTTTTTTCCAGAATACAGACTCAGGTATGCCCTCACTACTGCTTGCTGAAATCTTGGCCCCCAGATATTTCCAAGACTTTCATTTTCATCCTGTCCACAGATAGGAGGACACCTTCCCTGATGAAACCCATAGGAAAAAAACTATTCATTTGGTACCATAACTTACTACCTCCTTGTCCTGATTTTTTAATTCTTCATAGTATTTATTACCACTGCACTTGACTTATATCTGTTTAATACCTGGAATCCAGAATATAAGCTACAAAGAACAGAGATAGTGTCAGTTTTGTTCAGTGACTAAAACAGCATCCAACATATAATACTGTATATGTAGGTGCTCAATTAATCATTTTTAAATTCATCAATGATCTTTAAGAATATCAGTTGTTATTTACATTCCTCTATTAAATAAATCAAGTATTATTAGTTATGAGTATAATCTCCAACCCCCCTGCTAGGGTTCAGTTAAGCTATTGTTATTTTAAATTAATAAAAATGTTGCCTATATATTTTATTTTTCCTGATACAATCCTCCTAGAAAGACTGTTTCTCATAATCATGCCAAACTGATGTATGTTATTAGAACAAAACTATCTTGATGAGTGTCCATAACTTTGCAGTCATACCCAAATGCATGTGTGAAGTTCTAGTTATATCCAAATGCATGGGACACTTTGATTTATATCATTCCATCATCTAAACTAAAAGTTGTTCATAGAGACAGAATTGTGCATGTGTACATGTATTATATATAGAGAGATGATAGATTAGTATAGATTTAAATATTTTCATTTTAAATATTAAGTAAATATATTATAATAAATATATTATAAATAATAATTAATAAATACATTTCTCCCTCTTCTTGGTCTTCCATTTCTGCAGGGGTATGGCAAAGAGGGGAACGTGTGCTTCTCTATTAAAATACAGATCTTTAAAACCTTGAAATCTCAGTATAAATTCTACATATTCCAGGAAAGGCAGAGTTTAACTTAAATATATTTTTCCAAGGCAATTTTTCCTCTCAGAAATTAGTAGTTAATTGTTATTGTTTCCTTATCAGCGTTATATAATTGCTGGAAACGCCTCACAAGATTTTGTTCAATTTAGCCATTTTTATAATTAAATTTTCTGTTGAAATTCTTGGGTTTTTGCTAATAGCTGCCAACTATACTGGATTTCAAGAATACATTATCGGTAAGAAAGCAAAACTGATCCTAAGATAATCACTACCCTCTTCCAAAACAAAACAAAACAAATGTAAGAATGTATTACAGGGTAGCTCCCAAAATATACTCTTCACATCAGAATGCTAGGCCCTATGTGTTAAAACATAATACCCAACATCAGTAGATTCCCCGAAGACATTACTAAGCAACACTGGACTTCTGGCTCTGGGAATCACATGGGCTCAAGCGTTATGAGACCATTAAAAGCACTACTTGAGGAATGAAATAACTCATAGATTCTAGATTATAGATAGCTGTCCTCTGAAACATTATTTTAAAATTTAAGAAAGTTAGGAAATATTTTATCCTCCAATAAAAACTAAACAAAATAAAAAATTTATGATAAAACAGGATGGAAAAAAACCCTTTATATTTATCTAAGTAATTTGATTATTTTGGAACTCATGATGTAAAAAAAAAAAAAAAAAAAACACTAATAAAATAATTAAAGGTACAGCTGTTCTGGCCATACAGTTCCTAAGATTTCTACAAGCTGAATCAAAAACAAAAAACAAAAATTCTGTTGACATACTCCCTTGCTTCCTTCCATTCCCTTTGATATTGTTTCCCCCAATATGTTTACTTATGGGGTCAGTGCTTCATTTTTTCTCCCATCACATTCAAAATCACTCCTACAGGATTTTGTAGCATATCAAATTTAAAATGTTTCTATTTGTTTCCATTCATACTTTGCCTGTTTTCATTTCTTCCCAGTATATTTAACTATCTAGAAAAATTTTCCCAATATGGCTTCCTCAGCATTAATCCCATCTCCCTCATTGGGCTGATTTCAATATCCCCCACCCAGGACTTCTAAGGCAGAAGTTACAAGAAAGCCACATCAAAGAATCTTTGAAATAATAGAAAATGTTTTCCTTTTAATATATCTAATTCATTCAGGCATACATTCAACAAATGAGCCTACTAGGTATGAGGTTCTGTACTTTGCACTGTGAAGCATAATAAGCTCACAAAAGACATGGTCTTTTCACATAAGAGTTTATACTCATGTAGAAGAGAAAAATGTTTAGGCTCTATCTAAAGGGCAGTGTAAGATAAGAGTTATACAACTGATACAAACTAGTTCTTTAAAAGGTGCAGAGGAAAAAAAAAATTCTTCCAGCTGGGATAACTATGAGCAGTATCAAAGAAGAGGCAGACTTTTAGCTTGGACTTAAAAGAGGGCTAGACTTTGAACAGAGGACAGCACCTTATAGCTGAGGGATAGGTATGAACTGAAGAGACAATATGAGAAATTACCAATTTCAGTGTCCAAAGAAGGGTGATTAATCCACAGTGATTCAGGCCTGAGTCATGATCTATGGTGATGGAATGAAAAGGATGGACAAGAGTGAAGCAAATAGCAAAACTCCAGGCAAGTTGATTGGAATGTAGTACAGAATAGTAGTACTCAAGCATTCTTTTGTTTATAAACCCCAAAGAATGTTGAAAACGGGATACCCCTTCACATATTTTTAAGATCTAAAGTAGTCATGATAAATTTAAATATTTGCAAAGAATATGATTTCTGGAAAATAGAATATGGTTTTTAAAATAAAGTTGTTGCATCACTCTTTTAAACATATACAATAGAACCTAGCATACTTTGTTCTCTACTAGAACCTATAGACGCTTTGACAAATACCAACTATTACCTGTTTACATAAAGGTAGATAGGCTCATATTTAAGTTTCACATTGCTAGTATTTTGTGTAGAGCTTATTTTGATCCCACTTCCACAACATAATTTTACCTCATCTATTTGTATGTTTGGAAGTCTCCTGTTACTATAACACCTCTTTGACAAAAAGTATATAAATGGAAAGTCATTAAATCTATTTCCCTTGTCTTTAAACTCTCTAATATTAAAATAAATGTTATACATTGAGTTATTAATACTAAGAGTAGTATGAAATTTGGCAAAAAACATATTTATATTACAAATTTTAACAAAAAGTATTAAACATAAATCTTTTCTGGAAATGACTCTCTCAGTGTGACAGATAAGATAGGTTTTTTCAATTGGTATATTATTACATAAATAAACATCAGTTTTGCTAGGATAAAACAGGGAACATCATAATTCTATCTTATTTTCACTTTTATAAGTGTAGCACTAGGAAAAGTTGTTCCTAAAATAAGGACATGGGAAGGGAAAGGCTATTTTTATAGAACTGTCACAAAATTCTTTGAACTCTGTCAGCGTTTCATGCCAAAAATCACATGGTGATCTATCATCAAAAACTATTTTTAATGATCTAGCAGCTGACAACAAGATTAGGTTTTCGTTCAGTTTTGTTGAAACATAGGAAACCACCTGCCTTGGGGGAGGGTGGGGAAGATGAGGGAGATCTAATCAGGTAAAAAAGTCCTGTGACCCACTACAAAAATTACAGAGAAGGAACCAAAGGATACGTTCATTTATTTATGCTCAAACTGGAAAGGAGATTCTCCAATCTCTTTCCCTCATACAAATGAAAAATAATGTCAGCTGCAGCAATAATAACAGCAGCAGCTGCACAGCCATTGTAAATATAAGGGACAACACTGAGAATTTGAATGCTTAAAATAATGGCAATTAAATAGCATATTTGAACCATCTTTATAATTCCATATAAAACCACTTATATATTTTTATAACTTTTAATTTTTTTTGCAGTTTTAACTTAGGTCTCTTCTTTTCTGGGAAAACATAAATCACGCAACTACTTTTTGTCATAAAAAGGTAGCTTACAATGTGCAAACAAGATTCCTTTTGTGAAATTCATTCTTTCCTTCAAAACTACCATGAGAATTGAATGTAAAAGCAAACCAAAAGTCACATAGCTGAGTTGAGCCAAAGTAATTCTGAGATGTGCTCCAAATCTAGAGCTGACAATTTTTGAGTGTACTGTATTATAAAGTTGGCAAAATTACTTCTCTCTTCTTCCAAATAGAGAACAATGAAATTTGACTTGGACCAGTAGTCTCACAGACTCTTATTTTTTTTTTTTTAATTCAGACTAGTTTCCCACCACCTAACTACCAGAATTATCTTATTAAGGATTAAAAGGTATCATATTTATTTGAGTACTTTTATAATATTTTAAGTAAGACATAGATTCACCAGAAAAAGTAAAGTGAAGCAATATAGGAAAATTCTTCCAAAAATATGGCAAAGTATGTGAAAGAAATAAAATCATGAAGACATGTGGCAGCATGCAAACTGATTTACATTTTCTTCTATGCCAGTGTGCTAAACTTTCCAAATTAAGAGCCCTCTGTGTTATCTTCCAAGGAAGTGCTCCCAAATCTACCAACATGACCAATTTTATTGAATTTTCCTTGCAGAAATCTATTAGGATTCATATTATAGACTCTTCTAGATCTCTCACTAAATCTCAATATTCATGAGTAAGGAAATATGGGATGAAAAGCTAGAATTCACTTATTATTAATTTGTGCTTATAGAATCCATATTTTAGAAAATTGAAACTTCATCTGAACCAAAAAAGCAATACTCAGTTGGTAATTTGGGACAGTAGTAGCATGTTTCTTAAATTACTTTTTTACTCCTCTGTATTTAATTTCTCAAAAGAAATAAAAGAACATTTAACTAAAAAGAAAGAAAGAATAATACATTGCCTTCCCAATACCTGCACACATCTAACAGAAAACACACACATTACACACACACACATTTCAGTCACTGATAATTATGCAAGAAGGACAAAAGAGTATGTGTAATCATATATTGGGGGAGATAATCAATTTGAGTTGATCAATTTTAAAATACTTTATCATAAACCATATCTAGGTCTGCATCTGTCTATCAATTCATTTGACAAAATTCTAATTGCAGCATTGATTGATGTTATATTATTAGAGACTCAAAATTGTTATTCTTGGTTATACGTGAAGAAGATGTTAAATAGATCAATATACGGGGTGCTGAGAGACATATTGGAATAATATATCTCTGGAGGATTCCCTCTTTAATTAATCTGTCTCTTTGCAAAGCAAATTCTGAAGAAATAAAAAGGTCCAAATATCCAGCTATTATTCATTTGACTTGTGGAAAACTAAGAAAAATAAATTTGCCTAAAACTAGTTTTAGATTAAATTCTAGCTGTTGAAAAACATTCAATAGTCTTAAAGTACTCTGAGAAATGTGAAACAAAGGAGTTACCTGTTACAAAAATTATATTTTTCCCAGAGATATTTAATATACAAATTCTGAACAAAAGTATGAATTAGACGAGAACAGAAAGAGTGGCACAAATGTAACTAAATTTTGGGTCTGATTTCAGCATAACCTCCAACAGATTACCCAATTTCATTTTTAAATTTCACAGCCTTACTTCCCTTTAAAGATACATATGCTATGAAAAAAACAGTTATAACTTGTCTTACAACGAAGGAAATAAATATACCATACCACAAAAGAGACTGCAAGGACTTTTCAGTGATTACTATGTTTTAGAAGCCTTAAAAAGAGATATGAATTTAATTAAGCAAAGACACCCTACATATTGACTGGCTCCACTGTCCTCTGAAAGTAGCCAGAATTCTTCTTTAATAATGTTCTTAAAAAAGAAAAAATCTGTTTCAATCTCCATGAAAATACATTTAGTCCTGTGTGTGTATCTTGGTTAGCGCTCTCAAAACATTCAGGCTTGGTGTCCTTCCAAATACTTTTTGAAACCGCACTGCTCCATGACATTGATGGATTTAAACACGGGACTGGAAGCAAAAAGGAAGGTGTGGTGATTGAACACTATGAATAGAATTTCAAGGTGATTCAAATAAAAGCCTTAAACTAACCAATTTGAGATATTCAGCATCTCAGAATTATTGCCAACAGTAAGGTTTGATTTCTTTCAACTATATTCATTTTTGTTGTTGTTCATAGTTTTTCATTAGTCATAATATAGCAAAAAAACAACTCTGATCATATTTTACTGCAGAGTTATAATTCATGTATTTAATAATTCAAATCATGTGAATAGAACATATGCACTAATTGAAAAATAACTCGAACAATAAGGTTAAATTTTTATGTGGGAGTAATTTCTAGCTGATAGCACACACTTCATGTATAACTCCAGACTCCCACAAAATCAAAGAGATGTCCCAGCAGGGGATGCTTGCTTAACAGAGAAAAGAATACTTTAATGACAGCACATAATGCATACCCCATGCACAGCCCACAGGGAAGTCTGATTTCTTTTAACCCCTTTAGATAACATTCACTGTCAAAGGATTCGTTGTTCTTGTATTCTTCTGAATTCCAAGAGTTTTCTTTTTAATTTTTATCCCTTTATGGACCTCAAATTACAAATTTTATGTATGTATAGCCTATAACTCTACAGCAATTCTGAGCACTTAAATAATGAAAATATTTTGCCATGAGTTTTAACTCATAATAATGTTTTGCTATCTATTTACTATTCAAATCTAAGGCCTGAAGTGAAGTTGAGGGTAGAAAATAAAATGGTCATTCTATACTGAGGAGAGTTCACTTAAGACTATATTCCTAAACCAGATTGGTAAGGGTAGCCAAGCTGCAAAAGTTTATTTAAAATGCTATAATTATATAATACGTTGTCTTCTGTACCAGAATGACACCACTCACCCACCATCAGGCCACGTTAGCTCTGATCTGGGGCCTCCTTGAGAACCATTTCCTGATTTGTAAAGTAACCGACTTGGAGATATGGATTTCCTTTGTTATAACAAATCAAAACTATTTTATCTTCAGTGAAAACTGGCAAGTAATGGAGTTTTATATTTTAGTCCACCTTTGACACTCACACTACACTTTTTATCTCAGTATTGAAGCACTTGTGAAAATACATCATAGACACACCCCTGGTGTGAGGCAAACAGTACAGTCATCTGGCAGCCCTGTGAAAAAAAGATTACAAGAAAATTGGAAGAAGCTTCTCCTTTGCATTTATCTTTCTTCCAAGGAAAGACTTTTAGGTGCTTTCTGTCTTGTCCATTCTCATTGTGTTTGCCATAATAGGGAAAAAGCATTATTTTGTGTGTTTTGCAGGCAGACCTATAAAATCACTCCACTCAAACCAGAAATATCATATGACATTTTTAAGCCACCTCCTGCTGTTAGTACTATGTACACTTAATTGAACAGACATACAGCTTTCAGAACTTAAAGTTAGATCCTTAAATGGTGGCATATTGCTAAGAATTTTGGATTTACCAGAAACATCCTAAGTGTGATCCTGGTTGATGTTAGGGGATGACCAGGCAAACGAGCAATGCCACTGTGGTAAAATGCCATGTTTAGATGACTTATCTTCACTGTTATTCCTATTGCCAAATGCTGCAAACACCTTCCTAGAGACTATGTCCTTTGAGAACATCCCCTCTCCTTTCTCATACATCATCTTTCAAATAAGAATAGGGAAAAATCAAAAAGTTGCTACATGAATAAAATATATCTGAGCACACATTTTATTCCAGGGGAGATTGTTTTAAAGAATTGAAAGAAAATCTAGCTAGGTCCTGGGTGTTATGAAGTATAACTCAGAGCAGTTGAACACTTTCTGGGTTCAACCCGTTCTCAGTACAGACTTGCTCTTGTGTGGCTATCTCGAAACTTCTAATTCTTGTAACATGGACCTTGATTCAGTTCTTCACTTCAGCTCAAGTCATCTTCCTACCTCTCCACTCCCTCTTCCATAGCACTTCTGCATTAAGAACATAAATATTTCCCTTCCTTCTTTATTTTCTTCCTGTCTTTCATCCTTCTCCTTTTCCTTCCACAGTGTGATAGATGAAAGTCTAGGTTTCACTGGTAGAAAGATGGAATTTGCCATTTTCTTCCCTTGCTGGTGTCAAATGACTCCTCAAGACTTCCATAGATTTCCATAGCCATAGACTCTAAGGCAAAGCTAAGATGTTGAACCACAATTCTATTTGACTCATCATTGTTTTTATGCCTTTGTTGAGTACTAACTATGTACTAACTATATAACCTGGCTCCCCATGATACCCTGAGGATACAGAAATTAATACAATATATCTTTTTCCATTTAATATAGTGGGAGAGGTAAGTATTTAATTAAAATAAACACAGTAGGTGCTATAGAAAATTTACAGAAACATGTAGGAAATAAATAGGGATCATGCATGGATTTTTGAAGAAGATGACTATTATTTGGTTTAAATCTTAAGTAAGGAGAAGTGGTAACTTGAGAAGGATGATGTAAGGGCGGGGGGCGGCGGGAACATACTGTGGATGAGCACTACCCTCAAAGGAGAACAGCATGGGCAAATGACTTGTGGAAGGAAAAAGAATACCATGATGCCAGAGCAGACAAATATTTGATACTACTAGCACAGGTCATAAACAGGTAATCCAGGGCCCACGTGTCCTGAAGACTTGTCTTATTGCCCTAATACAAATAAAGTTGAATTCTTTAGGTGGGTCTTATATATTTCAGAGTGGCACAGTTCCCACAACTCCTGGTTTATTCCACCCAGCCCACTTCAATTATTTATCTATCTATGCCCTGTGGAGAAGTGTTTTGCAAGCAGGGATGTTTGAAGGCAGGAATAGGCAGAGATGAGGCTAGAATGATTGGCAATAACCAGATTATAAAGGGCCTTAAAATATAATAACAGAGACTGGATTTTATCTTCTAGACAATGAAGAACTATTTTAGAAAAGAAAGTGACAGGGACGGAATAGATAGAACATTTTGTCTGTTGCGTAGTAGACAGACTAAAGATAGGGAGACTAGGCTCGGCATGGTGGCTCATGCCCATAATCATAGCACTTTGGGAGGCTAAGGTGGGTGGATAGCGCTTGAGCTCAGGAGTTCAAGACCTGGGCAACATGGTGAAACTCCATCTCTACTATATATATATACACACACACACACACACACATACATACACACACACACACACACACACACAAATTAGCCGAGAGTGGTGTCACATGCCTATAGTCCCAGTTACTCGGAAGGCTGAGGTGGAAGGATCACTTGAGCCTGGGCAATTGGGGCTGCAGTGAACCATGATCATGCCACTGCAGTCCAGCCTAGGTAAAGAGTGAGACCTTTCTCCAAATAAATAAATAAATAAAATAGGGAGACTAGGGCTTAACTAACTTTGCCTAGACAAGAACAGAAAGATGTGGCTGAATTAAGGCACTGAGAGAAGACTTGGAGATGAGTACAGGGATTCAAGGAATGTTTTAGGGGTTAAATCTGGCAGAACACGGATGAAGAAGGGAGAGTAAAAGAGAGCCAATGGGAAGAGAGAGTGGGAGAATATCCTGGAAGTAGTGGTATCGTGGATAAGCTCATTAACAGGAAAAATGCAAAAGATGATACAGAAGTGAAGATAGTACAGGTCAAAGGGTGAAGGAATAAGTGGGAGAGGCAAGGGATCATGTTTGCACACATCACTCGTGTAATGGTTAATAGTATATTTCAACTTGACTTAGCTAAGGGGAGCCTAGATAGCTGGCAAACATTGTTTCCTGGTGTGTCTGTGAGGCTATTTCCAGAAGAGATTAACATTTGAATCAGTAGACTGAGTGAAGATCACTTTCACCAATAAGAGTGGTCATCATTCAATCTGTTGAGGGCCCAAATAGAACAAAAGGTGGAGGACATGTGAATTTTGTTCTCTCTCTCTCTCTCTCTCTCCCCCCCCCCCCGCCCCTTAAGCTGGGATATCTATCTTCTCCTGCCCTCAGAAGACATCAGAACTCTTGTTTCTCAGGCCTTCTGGCTCAGACTGAATTATACCAGCTTTCCTGGATCTCTGACTTGCAGATGACGTATCATGGGACTTCATTGGCCTTCATATCTGTAAGAACCAATTCCTATATTTTCTCTTATATATCTATATATCTTATTATCTCTGCTTCTCTGGAGAACCCTGACTAATACAATCCCTTTGGGACTTATCAAAGCTAGCTTCCTCCAATTACTCTATGCTAACTTTCAGCTTCCCCTTTTAATCTCTTTGTTCACCAGTTGTTACACATAAACCTTGTGTCTTGCCTTTATTTTATTGTCAAATTGCCAACCAGAATTCTGGCCAAACATATACCCATTTCAAATTAGCATATATAAACACATTCACTTTATAGGGCAGTCTTCTTCAGAATATAACCAAGGACAGCACCCCAGAGACTCTCACTGAATAAACTAAAGTCAGTCTAATATTTAAATAATTACTGTGAAAAGTTTTCTAAAGACCTCCACAAATATCCTACAATATTTTAACAGCTGAGGAATATGTAACAGCATGAACCTAATGCAACATTCTACAGTGACAAAGTGCTCACTTAACTTATAATGGTAATAATTTGCCACATCTGATTAATATTACCACCCTACTAAAGAATCTGTTATGGTGTTAGAACAGAAAGTCAAATAGTTTCTATTTTATATTGAAGTTTCAATCCTAGCCAAAAAAAAAAAAAAAAAAATTGAAAGGGAGGTATTCACAAGTTCATGTTGAATATAGCTTTATTTAACCATTACAAAGTTCATGGAAAGTACAGGAAGTGAACTACTTATTGCTTACACTGAAAGGAACACTTGATGTACTCAGCCTCCTCCCAGATAGATGTCTAAGCTCCACAGAAAAGGAAATAAAGCAGATATTTCTAATACTAATTAGCTTGTGCTATATAAACACTTTATACTGAGAAAGGGCTTTATCATTTGCATTTAGGGACTTTTCACAAATCTATGGTTCTTATTACAGGGGATAACATTTGGCCATATCATTGTTTGATTTATACTTTCAATGTTAATTTTCCTGTACTGGGTTTCATGACTCTTGATTTCTGTACCACTCTCAGTGAGTAGGCATGTTATTTATACTATATATAATGTTATGTGAAACTATCATCAATATCCAGTTCTTTGAACCATGATTATCCCTAGGAATTCTAACTAATGGCCCTCAGAAAGTGGAGGCACCCTCCTCATATTGCTAAACAAGCTTATCGTCTAGTGAAGAATGGCAAAATGTTGATTAGTATGACCTATAAAAGATCAAATTGTCCAGCCCTAAATTATTCAGAAAGGAAAAATATTTTCAAGACAGGAAGGTCAGCCTTTTTCTTTCACAGACAGTTCTAGCAGTATTATTATAAATTCACAATTATTTATAAACTGTTGATACAATTTCATGTTTCTCTCAAAGTACTGGATATCTCTAGAGATAGTAGTTCAAGCTTATGTAATGCTAATGTTAACTACTGTCCTTTTATCTAAGCCAATGTCTTCACAAACTTGATCCTTAAATCTGTGAACTCTGGGCAGCCCTTGTCTTGTTACATGACTCTCAGTTTCCAGGTCAAGTTAGAAAAGCTAACATGAACAAGCATCTCTGTGTTTCCCTCATTTCTGGCAAGAGTTTAGGAGAAAAAAAAATGAGTAGAGTAAGATTAGAGTCCCTTTGAACCCCAATATGATCTGGGACTCTGCTTGAGTGGAAGTGGCTTTGGGTGATGATGTCATTTACACATCAATGTCTGTCTCTCCTGTTATCATTGGTCCACAGGGACTGTTTCTGCTGTGACTTCAAAAGATCCTTATGGCATACAAGTGTGTGCAAGCTATCAACAGCCAGTTTCCTTACTTGTCCTTTCTCCCTTGGTGCTTTTTATTTCCTTGCTTATTACATTAACACAGACTTAAGCTTACTGTGTAGTTTGGTTCTAATCATGCTAGCACACTCTGCTGTACAGTGGTAACATCACAACATGCTCAGTACTCTCTTTGACATTGTTGTGCATCTCAACATAGTTTCCTGTTCCAGGTAATTAATCTGGAGGTGATAGTCATCCTTCACTTAGCCTTGGCAGCAATTCATCCACCTTTCTTTTTTCTAGCCAATTGATCATTTCCTATAACTTTTTCTAACTTGATTTTTGGATAGTTTTCCCAACATGATTCTTTAGCATCAGACAGATGTCTTCAAGTCATTTTGGTCTTTTTAACCACCTTACTTATTTTGTCTTTTATTTTATTTTATTTTATTTTATTTTTTTGGAGATAGAGTCTTGCTCGAGTGCAGTGGCATGATCTTGACTCACTGCAACCTCTGCCTCCTGAGTTCAAGCAATTCTCCTGCCTCAGCCTACTAAGTAGCTGGGATTACAGGCATGTGCCACCATGCATGGCTACTTTTTGTATTTTTAGTAGAGATGGGGTTTTACCATGTTGGCCAGGCTGATCTCGAACTCCTGGCCTCAAGCAATTCACCCGCCTCGGCCTCCCAAAGTGCTGGGATTACAGGTGTGAGCCACCGTACCTAGCCTATTTTGTCTTCTTAATGGGATATACTACAACCAACTCACTTTCAGTTTCAAATCTTATTCTGTCCTCTTATTTTGTAGATTCCCCACCCCATCCATCCCATTTAAGAAACCATTACTAGAAGAATGCCATAGCTGGATGCTTTGGAAAGTTTTAAAACAAAATTTTCTTATAATAATATCAAGAGAATAAAATTGAAAATTTTCCACTGAAAAGAGTAAGGTCTTAGAAATTCTGCCTGCTAGAGGGTAATGAGAAGGATAACCTGACCTATTGATAGAGTTTTGTTGCAAAAAATAAAATGTTACTTATTGAGAATACATATTGCATCTCTGAGATATATTATTATTTGAATATTAGAAAATAACTAAAATGAAGAATACAGATCTTTCATTTGAAGTTACTATAAACCACTAATAAATAGCTCTAAAAATAAAGTCATTCAGAGATATCAAACAATGCATCAGTCTTCCTCTGTTTTATTTCTATAAGATTGTGAGGAGGAGAAAGAGGATTAAAGAGATAAGATGCTATAAGAAATGGTAGGGCAATGGAATCATCATTCTGCATTTCCAGAGTACATTTCCTAGACCCAACATTACCAGAATCTCGTAATAGGGGTGGAGATCTTTTTTAAGGATTTTTTAATAGGACAGAACATGAGATAGATCCCTCTAGAATAAGGTAAGCCTACATAGAACAGGAGCATGTATATGTTTTATACTGAACATTTTAAACAAATGGTCTTCAATGAGTAACTCTCAAAACTACTTATTTTGAAGATGTAAAATATATAACAAAATACAGTGCATCAAAAATTATTATATCAAACATCACAAATAGGCAAGAGGCATTGTTGCTGAGTGAACTAGTGGAGGCTTCTGTGCTGAGTCTGGCTATACCAGGTGAAACTAATCTAAATAGGAGAAAAAGATGTTTCCTTTCCTCCTCCTGGAAAATCATTACAGTCCATCTGCTAAGCTTTCTCATCTCTAGTAGAATAAATGTGATTTCCAGTTTTTCACTTGCCCTGTTAACAAAACATACAGCATTAAAGAACTTCTTGTTTTTGAAGTCGCAAAACCAAGTATAGTACAATTATTTCATTTACCAGCATAACCTCAAATTTTTAGCAGAGATATTAATATAATTATATATGCTAAAAAGGTTAATATCAAGTCACTCATAATAAAAAAGAAGCAATAAAAATGATAGCAATACTCAGACCTAATCAGAATTACCTAAGATAATACACATGCAGAGGCTGAAAAGATTGTTGGCTCAAAATCTGACTAACCTCTCCCCTCCTCCATTTGAAACAGCTCTCAAAAATATGTATTAAACTAAGAAGAGATTGAATATCTTTTCTTTCTTCTTGGCTTGACAAAATTAAATAGCTTTCATGTTACCAAAGAGTCCTTTTCAATTATTCTGCAAACATATAGTTTTTAATTAAGGCATTTAAATCAAAATAGACAACTGAAGGATGATCTGAATTATAGCTGGGAATATCTCAGATTCAAGAGGCAGTTAGAATACAGTTTACCTACTTACAAAATAATTATAAGCTTCTCAACTGACATGATTTATTCTTCACCTACAAACCTGAATTCAAATGCAAATATTCCTCCAAGTATAAAAATAATAATTAATAAAGTAGGAAAGATTTCCAACACTAAAACAAAAGGAGGAAGAGTAAAGAAATGAGAGAGAAAGTTTAATAGAAAGTTAGATATTTCTTAAAACTGCAGTGGCACTTTACATTAACAGAATACATTTCGATTAGAATCTTGGCCCCAGGCAAATTGAACCATGAAAAATCAGCTCCCTGAGTGTTCCTGTCAGAGGCCAGTGATGGAGGGATCCCTGTAAATTCTTAATCTGCCTTTTTTCAGAGCAGGACAATATAGCTCTACTGAAAGGAAGGTCGAGCTGCTGAACCTCCACAGTAGGTAACCCAGAAAGCAATCAAGCTGAGCTGGCAGGGAGTAGATTCCAACTGAACTCTGTAGTGAGGTCTTTTCTCTTCCCCTGCAGGTACCATACAGAAAGGAAGATTCCTAGGACTTGTGGCTTAATTTCTCTGGCTACCGCACTAATCGCACGCATCCCATAATTATTGTCTTCTTTCTTCCTCCAGACTGTCATTCTTCTGTCTTTTAGCTCCATCCCACAGGCAGACAGTGTCTACACAAAGGGCCAAGCTAGTTAGCCAGCCACCTGAGGGAACTTCGTGGCTCCACTGTGCTCCCCGTGTCTTTTTTTTCTTTTTTCTCCTTCACTTGTCACCCCTCCCATTCTTTCCAGTAAAGAATATTTAATTTGCATTCTTTCCCAGCTAAACCAGAGTTAACGAAATTGCTTCATTAAATGAGATGCCTATGCAGAAAAGCTGAAGAAATCTGTGAACTAAGTCTGGGCTCCTAAAAAAATTAACCACAGATCTCTCAGGTATCACCAGGATACCACAAAGAGGTGCCTTAGGCAGCCCACAGTGGCATCAAAGCTGCCCTGGCCATGCTTTAAACATTTTTACAGATGTGTGACCTGTAACTCTCTCCCTGGACGGGGCACTGGAATACTTTTCATATGGATTTATGGCTTTTCAATGGTCACAAATGAGGTTATTGAGAAATCTCTAGTCGAACTAGCTAAGAAGTGATAAACATATGTGTGACTATAAAATTTAACAGGAGTGGGGCTTGTGCCTTGCGCACCAAGCTTGATTTGCTTTTCTGTGTGTCATGAGTATTCTTCTCAGTCATTGTAAATACATGAAGAGCCAAACAAAAGAATATACAAAAAGTTCTGTCTTGGAAAGCTATACAGATCTTTTGGTGTGTCTTTCTAGGACCCTAGGGTAGGTGTACTAACCACTTATGTAAAAGATTGATTGGTTTCCAGACCAGGAGCATCTGGAGGCATTGTGGAGACAGTTTATGGTCGCCCTGGAGGTGCAAAGCACCTCCTACCATGCTGAGGTGACCCCATTGGTAAAGTGTTAATTGGTTCTGAAGGGAGCCTCATCTGGTCAATCCAGATGGAGATGCAGATTTATTTCCCTAGATTGAAAATACCACAAAAATGCCAAGCCACCTTCTGAGAAGGATGGGGTTGATGCTAGGCAATAACAGATTGTCGATATAATGAAAGGTTAAAGAGCAATCAAATGACTTGTACTTCCCCCATTTGCTATAATGAACAAAGCTGGAGTGTTCACAGAACACAAAAACAATTTAACTTATCTGTTTTGTTTAATTGAAAAAATATATATATGTGTGTGTGTGTGTGTGTGTGTGTGTGTGTATACTTTTTAAATGCCCAGGTCAATCAATTCTTGGGTTATGGGCAAAATAATCGAGTATATTTAATCATTATAAATAAGTCAGAAAAATGATGTTCAGAAACGTAGTTTAATTCACACTAGACACCTCCTATGTGCTTTAAGTCTCTAGAGCTCTCTTACAACACATATGTACCACAGGAAGACTTATTAAAGTGCGTTAACTCTGTTTCCCCTAAAACCAAGCCTAAGAATTAATGATCAATTGTTTCTCAATTATACATGTTGCTTTTTTTGTTAAGTATCTGGATTCTCTGGTGTGGGGAATTGTATTATAAGCTATCTGTCACAACATCATGAATGTAAAGCAATAACAACAAAATGTTAGACATGGGCGTTGCTCATATAGAAGTTGTCATCCTTATGCTTAAGGAGAAATTAGAAAATAGATAAAGATTTTAGAAAGTATAAAAATATATATCCTCTCTCATTGAAAGCAGCTTTCTTCAGCTAATGAATCTTATTATGGCCTGAAGTTCAGTAATGATCATTCATAAATATTATTTATTGTTTGTCATTCACTATACTCAATATTTTCTGCAGGTTGATGAAACCTCTAGCTTCATAACCACCCTGCAGAGTAGCTTTTATTTGCCTAATTTGGCTACCTAAATCTCTAAAATCGTTAGAAAGTATAAAAACATAAAATATCTCAAATATTCATATATTAAATTTAAATAATTTATTCTGTATTACAGATTCACATTATTTATGACTGTGTGCTTGTACAAATAGATAGCTGTTTTTACATTTTAACACTGGACTGAACATATGGGAAAGGAGCCACAAGTTTAATCTTTACTTAGGTGACTTGTGAACAACACTCACAAAGAATAAGCTACAATCAGCTCTTGGAGACAGATGGGATCAGCTACCACAAAAAGAATAGGGACAAGTTGGGACACAAAAACCCCTACTATCCCTTTGACCCCTTTGATGTTCTCTGAACTACAGCTTGAATTTACACATTGAAAGGGCTGGTACAATCATTTCTGTTACTGCTCCTTCAGTATGCTCACTGAAGGCTGGCAAGGAAATTTTCCTTACCTTGACTATTTCACTCAAAAAAAATTTTGGGGGAAGGTGCTCACTTAAAAAATGATGTGAAAACTTGACCTGTGTGCAAGGCTCACCACAGAGGTTTAATTATTTGGTATACTGGTTGTTCATATGGAGAAAAATTAAATATGTTTGACATATTTTCTCATTAGACAGTCTCAAAAACAGTTTAATGACTAAGAAATGGGATCAACGTTTTCTCTTCATTCTTGCAAACAGGAATTCATTTTAAGAAACAGTTTTGTTTTTGTTCCCCCCCGCCCTGCGCCCCGGCCAGGCATAAAGTATTGCTTCAATCTCCCAAGCACTCCTGGAAAAATAAGTGTTTAATATCTAGTTGAGTTTTCTATATAACTGAAGCTTATACCTGATGAAGTCAACATTTTTAAAGGCAGTTTTGATCAAAAGAGTCCTCAAATGTCCATCTGAATAACTAATTTTAAAAATTAACTTATTAAGAACAAGATAATGTTCACATATAATCAGTCATGTCCCTTGTAAAGGATTTCTAAATTCAAACTGTATAAGTTGAATCTAATTTTATGAATGAAATAATTCAGTTTTATGTCTTTTACCAAAAGTCTGATGTTGATTGAGGGAGAATTGTAAACATTATGTTTCACTATCTTTGATCCATCCATAGTAGAATTTAAGCAATCATTGTCACTCACAAAATAAAGCCAACCAAATTAAATGTGTTACAGTTACATAAACTTATAACAATGTGTACCATATGATTTAATATTCAGCATTTAGTGGGTTAAGCTGTTATTGTTTTGTCTGTAAAAATATAATATGAAATAAAATAATTCCTTCATTTTGTAAGAACAATGTTTGGGACATGGCACAGCAATCATTGAGCAAGGTTTTACCAAAGACATGGCAGTAATTACAACACTTTTAAAAACAAGTCCTGGAATGGAAAGATATCCTGTATTCATGGATTGGAAGAATTAATATTTTTTAAATGGTAATACTACTCAAAACTATCTACAGATTTAATGTAATCCCTATCAGAATACCAATGACATTTTTCACAGAAATAGAAGAAAACAAACCTAAAATTTGTATAGAACCACAAAAGATTCCAAAGTATCCAAAGCAATCTTGATCAAAAAGAACAAAGAGGCATCACACCACCTGACTTTAAAATATACTACAAAACTATCGTAATCAATATAGCATTATATTGGTGTAAAAACAGGCACATAGACCAGTGGAACAAAATAGAGAGCCTATAAACAAAACTATGCATTTATGGTCAATTGATATTTGACAAAGCTTTCGGGTATACATATAATGGGAAAAGGACATTTTCTTCAATAAATGGTTTTTGGATAAAAGGATATCAACATGCAGAATGAAATTAGACCTTTATCTCATACATATATAAAAATCAATTCAAAATGAATTGAAAAGTTAAACATAAGATCTGAAACTGTAAAACTCCTAGAACATAGGGGAAATCTCCATAGAAAGACTAGTATCACATGATCTCACTTATATGTGGAATATAAAAATATTAAACTCATAGAAGCAGAGAGTAGAATGGTGGTTAGTAGAATCTAGCAGAGGGTTTTGGGGAGATGTTGGTCAAATAATACAAAATATTCTTATGTAGGAGGAATAAGTTCAAAAGATCTATTATATAACATAGATACTATAGTTGATAACAATGTATTATATTCTTAAATATCACTAAGAGGATAGGTTTTAGATGTTCTTATCATCAAGAAAATGATGTGTGTGAGGTGATACATATGTGAATTAGCTTGATTTAGCCATTGCATAAGGTATACATATTTCAAAACACCATATTATACATAATAAATATATACAATTGTTGCTTGTCAATTAAAATATTTAATTAATTATTTTTAAATAATATAACCAAGCTCTGAAGCACATGCTGCTTTTAAAATTTCTCATTGTACATTTCTCTGTCAAGCATGGGAATTCAAGGTAAAGCTCATTTTTCTTTTACCTTTGAAATAAATGTCCTTTTAAATTTTTGTACTTTCTATCAATACAAACAGCTTTAATCTTTTGTCCTTGTGAAAGTGTATACTGTATTTTAGAAACTATTATTTGCATTCACTTCTTTATCATTTGATCACTCATTATTGAATTGTCTTCTATAGGGAACCCAATAACATGTAGTATTTAATTTAATCATAAGTTCACAGAATCAAATATCATTATCTCTTAGTCATTATCTCTTATCATTATTTCAATATCTATCTTATCATTACCTCAATATCATTATCTTTTAGTCATGTATTTTGCACAGCTATTAAAGAATTATTAAAGTTTAGTTATAGTGTGTCATTCTAAAATACTGAACTATTATGTATGATCCAACCAGTCTAACAGCCCAGAGAGAGACATTAAGAGAAAATAGGATGTAGGGTTTTTTTGTTGTTTGTCTTTTAACATTCCAGTTCAGATGTTAGTATGTTTTGTGATTGTGATGGTATAATTTGAAGAGGATTCTTTATATATGGAACTAAGGTAAATGCATATATCTAAAAATATTTGGGGGCAGAGCAACATGGCAGAATAGAAAGTTCTACCTAACATCCCCCCATACCAAGACACTCCAATTTAACAACTATCTACACAGAAAAAAAGAACCTTCATAAGAACCAGAAATTAGGTGAGCACTCACAGCACCAGGTTTTAACTTCATGTTGCTGAAAGAGGCACTGAAGAGGTAGGAAAAACAGTCTTGAGTCTCCAACACCACGTCTTCTCCATCCCTCTCAGCATCAGTGGCTGGCACAGAGTGTTTTTGTGCACTGAGGAGATGGAGAACACAACAATTTTAAGGCATGAAACTCCCCTGTTGTAGAAGAAAACAAAACCAGACCAAACTCAGCCAATGCCCTCCTAGGGAGGAAGCATTTAAACCAGCCCTAGTCTGAGGATAATTGCCATCCCAGTGATCTGAACTTGAGTTCTGCAAGTCTCATCAATATGGGCTAAAGTGTTCTGGGGCTCTAACTAAACTTGAAAGGCAGTCTAGGCCACAAGTACTGCAATGCTTAAGTGAGTCCTAGTGCCACTCCTAGCCAGTGGACTGGGGCAAGCTCAGCCTACTGAGACACCAGCAGAGGGCAGCTAAGAGAGTTCTGGCATTACCTTTCCCATAACCCCAAGCTACGCAGCTTGTGGCTCCTAAAACAACCCCTTCCTTCCACCTGTGGAGAGGAGAAGGAAGAGTGGGGAGGACTGCATCCTGCATCTTGAATATCAGCTCAGCCACAACAGGATAGGGCACTAGTCAGAGTCATGCGGTTTTCCTTCCAGGCCATTGCTTCCAAACAACATTTTTAGACATGACCTGTACCAGAAGGGAATCTGCTTCCTGGAAGAAAAGAACCCAGTCCTGGCAGGATTCATCACTTGCTAAGTGGAGAACCCTTAGGCCCTGAATAACCAGCAGCAATACCCAAGTACTATGTAGATGGCCTTGAGGGAGACTTTGAGACTTGCTGGTTTTAGGTGAGACTCAGCAAATTTCCAGCTGTAGCTATGGGGTGAGATAACTTCCACTTGAGAAAAGTGGAGGGAAAAGTAAGAGGTACTTTGTCTTTTACCTTAGGTACCAGCACAACCACAGGTGAATAGAGCATCAAGTGGGCTTTGAGAGTTTTCAATTCCGGGACATGGATCTTGGATGGCATTTCTGGACCTGCCCTGGGCCAGAGGGGAACCCACTTCCCTGAAGGTAAAATCCCAGGACAGAAAGCATTCACCACAAGCTGACTGAAGAGCACTTGGGCCTTAAGGGAACATCAGCTGTAGTCTGGCAGTAATCCCCATGGGCCTGTGGTAGAGGTGGCCACAGGGTGAGGCTCCTCTGCTTTTGGAAAGTGGATGGAAGAATGAGAAGAACTACATCTTGTGGTGTGAGTCCTAGGTCAGACTAAGTACACTAGAACATCAGAGGGACTTCTAAGGTTTTTTGGTCTAGTCCCAGGCTCCCAGACAGCATCTCTGGATGTACCCAGGGCCTAAGGAACCTTGCCACCCTGAAGAGAAGGACACAGCACTGACTGGCTTTGTTACCTGCTGGTTGTAGGGCCCCAAGGCCTTGAGTGAACGTAGGTGATAGCCAGGGAGTGGTTATAGGAGACTTTGGGCAAGACCCAGTGCTCTGTTGGATTCAGGCCTAACCCAGCACAATCATAATAGTGGTGGCCACAGGGGTGCTTATGTCACTTCACCACTTGATCCAGGTGGCTCAGAACAAATTCCATTTGTTTGGGAGAAAGTAAGGGAAGAGAACAAGAGTCCCTGCCTGGTAATCCAGATAATTCTTCTGGATGTTGTACAAGACCATCGAGGTGGTATTTCAACAAGTCTTCAAGAACCACAATGTTAATGAGGTTAGGGTGCTCCCAAAAGCAGATACAGCTTAGATCACAAGACTCAACTCCTTTTGCATATCTGGAAAGCCTTCCCAAGAAGGATGGATACAAATAAGCCCAGACTGAGAAGACAACAATAAATACCTAACTCTTCAATGCCCAGACACAGAGAAACATCTACAAGTATCAAGACCATCCAGGAAAACATGACCTTAACAAATGAACTGATTACAGCACCAGAGACCAATACTGGAGAAACAAAGATAAGTGACCTTTGGACAGAATATTCAAAATAGCTATTGTAAAGAAATTCAAAGAAATTAAAGATAACACAGAGGAGGAATTCAGAATTCTAGCAGACAAATTTAATAAAGAGATTAACATATTTTAAAACAAGCAGAAATTCTGGAGCTGAAAAATTCAATTGGCACATTGAAGAATGCATCAGTCTTTTAATAGCAAAATTGATGAAGCAGAAGAAAGAATTAGTGAGTTTGAAGACAGGTACTTGAAAATACACAGTCAGAGGAGATAAAAGAAAAAAATTAAAAACAATGAAGCATGCCTACAGGATCTGGAAAATAGACTCAGAAGGGCTAACATAAAATTTGTTGGCCTTAAAGATTGGAGAGTAGGTACAGAAAGAGATGGGGTAGAGTTTATTCAAAGGGATAATAACAGAGAATGTCTGAAACCAAGAGAGAGATATGAATATTCAAGTACAAGAAGGTTATATAGAACAGCAAGCAGATTTAACCCAAGAACACTACCTCAAGGCATTGAATAATCAAGCTCACAAAGGTCACGGATAAAGAAAGGACTCTAAAAGCAGTAAGAGAAAAGAAACGAATAATATACAATGCAGCTTCAATACACTTGGCAGCAGACTTTTCAGTGGAAACTTTACAGGACAGGAGAAAGTGGCATAACATATTTGAAGTGTTAATGGAAAATGTGTTTTACCCTAGAATAGTATATCTGGTGACAATGTCCTTCAAATATAAAGGAGAAATAAAGACTTTCCCAGACAAATAAAAGCTGAGATATTTCATCAACATCAGACCTCTCCTGTAAGAAGTGCTGAATGAAGTATTTCAATCAGAAAGAAAATGACATTATCAGCAATAATAAATCATCTAAAGGTACAAAACTCACTGGTAATAGTAAATACACAGAAAAACATAGAATATTTTAACACTGTAACTGTGGTGTGTAAAATAAGTACCCTTAAGTAAAAATAATGAACCAGTAAAAAATAACAACTACAACAACTTTTTAAGAAATAGAAAGTAGAATAAGATGTAAATACAAACAATAAAACTTAAAAAGCAGGGGGATGAAGTAAGGCATAGAGTCTTTATTAGTTTAGTTTTCTATTTGCTTGTTTGTTTACATGAATAGAAAGTTGTTATCATCTTAAAATGATGGGTTATAAGGTAGCATTTGCAAGGCTTATGGTAACCACAACCAAAAATCATAAAGCAGATAGACAGGAAATAAAAAGTAAGAAACTAAACCATATCACTGCCACTAAAAGGAAGACAGGAAGAAAGAAAAAAAGGAAGAGAAGACCAGAAAACAAATAATAAAATGGCAGCAGTAAGTCCTTACTCATCAATAATAATATTGAATGAAAATTGACTAAACTCTCCAATCAAAACATACACAACTGAATGAATTTTTTTAAAAAAGACTCAATGATCTGTTACCCTGTTGCCTACAAGAAAACCACTTCACATATAAAGACACATAGATGAGAAATAAAGGAATGGAAAAATATATTTCATGCCAATGGATCCACAAAAGAGCAGGAGTAGCTACATTCATATCAGATTAAATAGATTTCAAGACAAAAATGGGTTGGTACAGTAGGAATTGCAGTTTTTGCGTAGTTGGGACTTGCTGTTTGATATTGGAATACATTCTTAAATAACTGTGATTATGTTATACATTATTTTAATGGCCATTTCTTGCTTTTTTTCTAATGACTTATTACTTGCTGTTTATTTTAGACTATTGAAATTATCTTAGATAAGAAGCAAATTCGAGTGATTTTCTTATTCAAGTTCAAAATAGGTCATAAAGTAGAGGAGTCAACTAGCAGTATCAACAATGCATTTGTCCCAGGAACTGCTAACAAATGTACAGTGCAGTGGTGGTTCAAGAAGTTTTGCAGAGATGAGAACCTTGAAGATGACAAGTATAGTGACTGGCCATCACAAGTTGACAACAACTAGTTGAGAGTAATCATTGATGCTGACCCTCTTACAACTACACAAGATGTTGCCAAAGAACTCAAGGCCAACCATTTTGCAGTTGTTTAGCATTTGAAGCAAATTGGAAAGGTGAAAAGGCTCAATAACTGGGTGACTCATGAGCTGACTGAAAATTTTACAAATTGTCCTTTTGAAGTGTCATCTTCTCTTATTCTACACAACAACAAACCATTTCCTCAACCAGATTGTGACATATGATGAAAAGTGGATTTTATATGAAAATTGGTGATGACCAGCTCAATGGTTAGACTGAGAAGAAGCTCCAAAGCACTTCCCAAAGCCAAACTTGCACCACAAAAAGGTCATGGTCACTGTTTGACGGTCTACTGCCAGTCTGATCTACTACAGCTTTCTGAATCTTGGTGAGACCATCACATCTGAGAAATATGATTAGCAAATCAATGAGATGCACCCAAAACTGCAATGCCTGTGCTGGTATTGATCAACAGAAAGGGCCCAATTCTCCAGGACAATGCCCGATCGCACATCGCACAACCAACACTTCAAAAGCTGAACAAATTGGGCTATGAAGTTTTGCCTCATCTGCCATATTCATCTGATCTCTCACCAAGGGACTATCACTTCTTCAAGCATTGCAACAACTTCTTGCAGAGAAAATGCTTCCACAACCAGCAGGATGAAGAAAATGCTTTCCAATAGTTTGTCAAATCCTGAAGCATGAATCTTTATGCTATAAGAATAAATAAACTTATTTTTCACTGGCAAAAATATGTTGATTGCAACAGTTTCTATTTTGATTAATAAAGATGTACTTGGGCCTAGTTTTAATGATTTAAGATTCATATTCTGAAATTGCAATTACTTTTGCACTAACCTAATAACAAGAGACAAAGAAGGTTACTATATAATGATAAAGGGGTCAGGTCGGGCATGGTGGCTCATGCATGTAATCCCAGCACTTTGGGAGGCTGGGGTGGGTGGATCACCTGGGGTCAGGAGTTCGAGACGAGTCTGGCCAATGTGGCAGAACTCCATCTCTACTAAATGTACAAAAAATTAGCTGGGCGTGGTCGTGGGCACCTGTAATCCCAGCTTCTTGGGAGGCTGAGGCAAGAGAATTGCTTTTACCCAGGAGGCGGAGGTTGCAGTGAGCCAAGATCATGCCATTGCACTCCAGCCTGGGTGACGGAGTGAGACTCTGTCTCAAAAAGAAAGATAAAGGGGTCAATTCAGCAAGAGGATGTAACAATTGTAAATATATATGCACCCCAACATTGCAGCATCTATATATTTAAAGCAAATATTATTAAGCTAAAAAGAGATAAATCCCAATACAATAATAGTTAGAGACTTCAACACTCCAATTTTAGAATTGGACAAATCATTGAGAGAGAAAACTCAACAAAGAAACATCAAACTTAATCTGCACTATAGACCGAATGAATCTAACAGATAATTACAGAACATTTCATCCAATGGCTGCAGAATACACATCGTTTTCCTTAGCACAAGGATCATTCTAAAGGATAGACCATGTATTAAGTCACGAAATAAGTCTTAAAACATTTTAAGAAATTGAAATAATACCAAATATTTTCTCCAACCACAATGAACTAAAAGTAGAAATCAAAAACAAGAATAATTTTGGAAAATACACAAACACATGGAAGTTAAACAATGTCCTCCTGAATGACTAGTGGGTTAATGAAGGAATTAACAAGAAAATTGAAACATTTCTTGAAATAAATGATAATGGGCATATACCATACCAAAACTTATGAAAAAGAGTTAAAGCAGTGCTAAGAGGGAAGTTCATAGCTAAAAGTGCTTACATCAAAAAAGAGGAAAAGTTTCAAAGGATCAACCTAACAATGCTAATGCATCTTTAAAAACTAGAAAAGCAAGAGGAAACCAAACCTAAAATTGGTAGAATAAAATAAATAATAAAGATCAAAGCAGAAATTAAAATTTATTTCATTGAAATAAATGAAATTGAAATGAAGAAAACAATACAAAAGATCAACGAAAAAAACCTTGGATTTTATGAAAAGTTAAAATTGACAAAACTTTAGCAAAACTAAGAAAAAAGAAGATCCAAATAAAATCAGAGATGAAAAAGGAGACATTACTGCTGATACTGAAGAAATTCAAGGGATCACTAGTGGCTACTATGAGGAACAATATGCCAATAAAATGAAAAATCTAAAAGAACTAGACAAATGATTAGACATATACAACCTACCAATATGAATCATGAAGGGAAACTTGATATATCCACATGCAGAAGAATGAAACTATATCCCTATCTCTCGCCATATACAAAAATCAAATCAAAATGGATTAAAGACTTAAATCTAAGACCTCAAACTATGAATCCACCAGAAGAAAACTTCGAGGAAGCTCTCCAGGACATTGGCCTGGGCAAAAATTTCTTCAGTAATATTTCACAAGCACAGACAACCAAAGCAAAATGGGACAAACAGGATCACATTAATATAAAAAGCTTCTGCACAGCCAAGGAAACAATAAACAAATACTAAAAGTATTTGTCAAATGTCAAAAGACAACTCACAGAACTGGAGGAAATATTTACAAACTACCCATCTAACAAGGGATTAATAGCCACAATATATAAGAAGCTCAAACAACTCTGTAGGAAAAAGTCTAATAATCAGATTTTAAAATGGGCAAATAATTAGAATAGATGTTTATTAAAAGAAGACACACAAATGGCAAAGAGGCCCACGAAAAGGTGCTCATCATCATTGATCATCAGAGAAATGCAAATCAAAACTACATTGAGATATTATCTCAGCCCACCTAAAATGGCTTACTTCCAAAAGACAGGCAGTAACAATTACTGGTGAGTATGTGGAAAAAAAGTAACCTTCGTATAGTGTTGGTGGGAATGTAAATTATTACAACCACTATGGAGAAGAGTTTGTAATTTCCTCAAAAAAAAAAAAAAATACAACTATCATATGATCTAGCAATCCCACTGCTGGGTATAAAACCAAAGGAAATCAGTATATTGAACAGATATCTGCATTCCCATGTTTGTTGCAGCACTGTTCACAATAGCGACAATTTGGAAGCAACTAAGTGTTCCCCAACAGATGAATATATAAAGAAAATGTGGTACTTATACACAATGAAGTACTATTCAGTCTTAAAAAAAAAAAGAAAAAAAAGAATGAGATCTTGTCATCTGCAACAACGTGGATGGCACTGGAGGTCGTTATGTTAAGTGAAATAAGCCTGGCACAGAAAATAGGTATCACATGTTCTCATTTATTTGTGGGATCTAAAAATCAAAACAATTGAACTCATGGAGATAGACAATAGAATGATAGTTACCGGAGGCTGGGAAGGGTAGTAGGGGTAGGGGGGTAGGTAAGGATGGTTAATGAGTACAAAAATAGTTAGAAATAATGAATAAGACCTAGTATTTGATAGCATAACAGAGTGTCTATAGTCAATAATAATTTAATTGTATATGTTAAAATAACTAAAAGAGTATAATTGGATTGTTTGTAACACAAAGGATAAGGATAAATGCTTGAGAAGATGGGTACCTCATTTTGCATGATGTGATTATTAAGCATTGCATTCTTGTATCAAAACTTTCTAGGTACTCCATAAAAATACACATCTACTTTGTAGCAACAAAAATTAAAATAAAAAAATAAAAATAAAAATAATTCACAGAAATTGTCAAGAATAAAGAAGGAAATAGACCAATTAACTTAAAGCTGGTATTCCTGGGAATCCCTGAAAAACAAAGTGTCCCACTGTAGCACCAAATAAATTAACCATTTAGCCACCACAGATTGGTAGGGATTTTTCCTAAGAAAAATTACAAAGGTAATTTCTTTTAAAGTTATGAAAGTATTGAAATTAAAGTACTGGTCCTGTGCACTGCAGATATATGCTGTTTCAATTCCTACACAAGCCATCAAACAAACATTTGTTAAATGCTTTAAAAAATCTTTATTGTTGAAGATAGTACAGTAATTTGGAAAACATCTTTCTAATCTTTGTTTTGAGAAAACAAAGCATTTTTAAATACAAATGGAAAAACAAACCAAGAAGGAAGTCAAAGAGCAGAAAATTCAGAGGCAGAAAGAGAAAATAATCAAAGCCAAAACATTTGTAAGTGGAGAAATGTGATATTATGATGAAGATTTATTTAAAAATTGAGGATCAACAAAGTTCAAGGAAAGGTATGATGGAAAATTCCTAGTTTCCATTTCTGGCAAAACAGAACTGTCCCTAAAACTATTCTGCTAAAACTACATAAAAATGTGAAAAACAGTAAAATAAAAAGGATTCTAAGTATTTTACAGAGTTTTCAATAAATAAAGGGAAATAAGTTGGAGATTTAGAGGAAAAGAGACCTGAACGCAATAGAAATTAGCTAAATCGGTGACTTCTGTGAATACAAGGTGAAATGCAGGGTGAAAAGATTAGCTCTGAGGGGGCAGCCAGTATTTATAACCCAAGGACTCTAGTTTTAAACTCTGTGTGGAAATAGAGGGGAACGTCTCCTCTCATAAGGGGGCAGTTGGCACAAACGAATAAAGGCAGGACCCTCAAAAGACCATGCTCTTGTTTTAGGAACAGAAAAATTCTGTCCACCACCACGGAGAGTTCCTGATGTAAATATTTCTGTCAGAACTCTGGATGAGCAAAAACAAACAAATTTTTAAAAGCTTCCCTAAAGATTCTACCTTTTGCCTCATGTACATTTTAAATTTTAACCTGTTTAAGATCTGAAAGCCCTCAAGTCAAGAAACAAATTTAAGAATTTATCTTGGGTTGATTATTCCATGAAGCGCGTGGCAGAATGTGCAACCACATCGGCAGGGTAAACCATTAACTTAAATCACAAATTCTACTGATAAAGTCACCATGAAGATGAGTTCACGATCAAAAGTTACAAAATGTATGAAGAAACAATTTATCGGAAGCTAGAGTTAGCAGAAAAAACAAACAAGAGGATTACACACCCAAGAATTTAAGGAGGCAAAATAATCTGATATAAAATATGTTTTAAGTAAGTAAATAGCAAAATAAAGTACACACGCATAACGTGAGTCAGACATTGGTGCAATATGATGTGAAAAGAACTAAGAAAACTCTACAAAAGAAAGATATGGTCATTGAAATGTAAGGACAAATAGAAGAATGGATGTGGGTAAAATGAGGGTTAATAAACTAGAAAAAAAGTATCAGAAAATTTACACAGAATGAAGTATAGAAAGATTAATAAATGATAAGCAAAAAGAAGAGTTTGCGAGATATAAAGGGTAAGACAAGATGGCCAACTTTGGATAGGACTTACAGAAGGAGAGCATAGACAAATGGTAGGAAAGACAGTACACAATTAGATAATAGCCTGGTTTTGAGAAGAATCATAAGCTCTAAATAAGATAAATACAACTAAATTTCTTTCTAGACATAGTGTAATAATAAATAAATTTCTTTCTAGACCAAAAATAAAAAGGTCTAAAAACAAGCCCAAGATAAAAGAAAGGTTATACATTAAAAATAACATTTAAACTAATAACCAATTCCTTATAGCAACACTATAGAACAGAAGATAATAAAAGTAGCTTTATAGCAATGAAATAAAATCCCTATCAACCTAGAATTCTGCATCCAAATAAATTATCATCTACTATTGAATGCAAAATTAAAATATTTTTAATAAAGACTGTTTGCCATTAATTACAATCACTGAAAACTAAACAATGTACTTTAGAAATAGAGAACAAAATAATCCAAATTAACAAAATACAAAATGAAAAACTAGAAGATGTCTACAAACACAGCCATTAAAAGAATAATAAATCTAATGAAACAAATACAAGCGAAAGTTGATTTGAGGAAATTAAAGTGAATCAACAGAGATAGTGCAGATAGCTTAAAAATTAATCAAGTCACAATTATTAATGCCCCTTTCTATCACCTAAAAATAGAACAGAAAATATTATGCCACTCTCTAGTGCAACAAAAAAATCTGCAAACTGATCTAGCAAAAATATTAATAGAGAAAAAATTTAAAATCTTTAAAATGGCATAGAAGTGGATCTGAATAAATGGAGGGATATACCAGTTACACAGAGTTATTTGCATTTCTCAGCCTAATAGTGTGACCCTCTGCATGCTTATACATTTGTGAATTTTCAGTAAACTATATAATTTCTTCAACTTTATTTTGTAATTTTTGTACATGTTATAATTTTATTATTTTCCAGGTTGAATCTTACATCTTGAATATATGAATTCTAACTGATACATGACATTTTATTTTGGAAAATAGTTGTAACTATATGCCTTAGCTTCAACTCAAAATAACAAAAAGTACAAGCATATTAAATTAGTGTCCTAATATTAACTTCAGAAAAACTGACTTATTTCTGTGTATATTTGGTTTATTAAATCAGAATCTTACTCTGAGTGTGAGATACTTTATATTTTTTACCAATACGTGAAGTTAATGGACATATTAGTCCCGCCAATCATTTAAATTAGTCTTTTCCTGATTACCAATGAAATTAAGCATATTTTAATATAATTGTTAGCTATCCAGATTATCTTTTTTGTGAATTGCTTGCTCATATACTTTTGCCCATTTAAACAAAATGTTTTTTAAGTTACAAGACACAAATGCAGAACATGTAGGTTTGTTACATAGGTATACGTGTGCCATGGTGGTTTGCTGACCTATCAACCCATCATCTAGATTTTAATCCTCACATACATTAGCTATTTGTCCTAATGTTCTCCCTCCCCTCCAGCCTCACCCTCTGAATGGCACCTGTGTGTGTTTTTCCCCTCCCTGTGTCCATGTGTTTTCATTGTTCAACTCCCACTTATGAGTGAGAACATGTGGTGTTTGGTTTTCTGTTCCTGTGTTAGTTTGCTGACGATGGTGGCTTCCAGGCTCATCCATGTCCCTGCAAAGGACATGACCTCATTCCTTTTTATGGCTGCATAGTATTCTATGGTATGAATGTACCACATTATCTTTACCCAGTGTATCATTGATGGGCATTTGGGTTGGTTCCATGTCTTTGCTGTTGTAAATAGTGCTGCAGTAAACATACGTGTGCATGTGTCTTCATAGCAGAAGGATTTATATTTCTTTGGGTATATACCCAGTAATGGGATTGCTGTGTCAAATGGTATTTCTGGTTCTAGATACTGGAGGAATTGCCACACTGTCTTCCACGATGGTTGAACTAATTTACATTTCCACCAACAATGTACAAGTGTTTCTATTTCTCCACAACCTCGACAGTATCTATTGTTACTTGACTGTTTAATTATTGCTGTTCTGACTGACATGAGATGGTATCTTATTGTGGCTTTGATTTGCACTTCTCTAATGATCAGCTGTGCTGAGCTTTTCTTCATATGTTTGTTGGATGCATAAATGTCTTCTTTTGAGAAGTGTCTGTTCACATCCTTTGCCCATTTTTTGATGGGGTTGTTTACTTATTCTAAATTTGTTTAAGTTCCTTGTAGATTCTGGATATTAGCCCTTTGTAATATGGGTAGCTTGCAAAAATTTTCTCCCTTTCTGTAGGTTGTCTGTTCACTCTGATGATAGCTTCTTTTGCTGTGCAGAAGTTCTTTAGTTTAATTAGATCTCATTTGTTAATTTTGACTTTCGTTGCTATTGCTTTTGGTGTTTTAGTCATGAAGTCTTTGCCCATGCCTATGGCCTGAATGGAATTGCCTAGGTATTCTTCTAGGTTTTAATGGTTTGGGGTTTTACATTTAAGTCTTTAATCCATCTTGAGTTAATTTTTGTATAAGATGTAAGGAAGGAGACCAGTTTCAGTTTTCTGCATATGGCTAGCCAGTTTTCCCAGCATCATTTATTAAATTGGCAATCCTTTTCTCATTGCTTGTTTTTGTCAGGTTTGTGGAAGATCAGGTGGTTGTAGATGTGTGGTATTGTTTACGAGGTCTCTATTCTGTTTCATTGATCTACATGTCTGTTTTGGTACCAATACAATGCTGCTTTGGTTAGTGTAGCCTTGAAGTATACTTTGAAATCAGGTAGCATGATCCCTCCAGCTTTGTTCTTTTTGCTTAGAATTTTCATGGCTATATAGGCTCTTTCTCGGTTCTATATGATATTTAAAGTTTTTCTACTTCTATGAAGAAAGTTAATGGTAGTTTGATGGGAATAGCATTGAATCTATAAATTACTTTGGGCAGTATGGCCATTTTTATATTGATTCTTCCTATCCATGGGGATGGATTGTTTTTACAATTGTTTGTTTCCTCTCTTATTTCCCTGAAGAGTGGTTTGTAGTTCTCCTTGAAGAGGTCCTTCACATCCCTGTTAGCTATATTCTGAGGTATTTTATTCCATTGGAAGCAATTGTGAATAGGAGTTCATTCATGATTTCACTCTCTGCTTGTCTATTGTTTGCAAAAAGGAATGCTTGTGATTTTTGCACATTGATTTTGTATCCTGAGACATTGCTGAAGTTGCTTATCAGCTTAAGGAGCTTTTCAGGTGAGACCATGTGGTTTTCTAAATATGGAATCATGTCATCTGCAAATAGAAACAGTTTTACTTCCTTTCTTCCTATTAAATACATTTTAGGTCTTTCCCTTGCCTGTCTGCCCTAGCCAGAACTTCCAATACTATATTTAATAGGAGTGGTGAGAGAGGACATCCTTGTCTTGTGCCAGTTTTCAAAGGGAATGCTTCCAGCTTTTGCCCATTCTGTATGATACTGGCTGTGGGTTTGTCATAAACAACTCATTATTTTGATATATGTTCCATCAATACCTAGTTTATTGAGAGTTTTTTTTTTTTATAACATGAACGGATGTTGAATTTTATCAAAGGCTTTTTCTGCATCTACTGAGATAATCATGTGGTTTTTGTTATTGGTTCTGTTTATGTGATGGATTACATTTACTGATTTGTATATGTTACCCAGCCTTGCCAGGGATGAAGCCAACTTGATCGTGGTGCATAAGCTTTTTGATGTGCTGCTGGATTCAGTTTACCACTATTTTATTGAGGATTTTAACATCAAAGTTCATCAGGGATATTGGCCTAAAGTTTTCTTTTTTGTTGTGTCTCTGCCAGGTGTTGGTATCAGCATGATGCTGGCCTCATAGTAAGAGTTAGAGAAGAGTCCCTCCTTTTCAATTGTTTGCAACAGTTTCAGAAGGAGTGGTACCAGCTCCTCTTTGTACCTCTGGTAGAATTCAGCTGTGAATCTGTCTGGTCCTGGGCATTTTTTGCTGGTAGGCTATTAATTACTGCTTCAATTTCAGAACTTGTTATTGGTCTATTCAGGGATTCAACTTATTCCTTAGTCTTGGGAAAATGTTTGGGTCCAGGAATTTATTCATTTCTTCTAGATTTTCTAGTTTATTTGCACACAGGTGTTTAGAGTATTCTCTGATGGTATGTTGTATTTATGTGGGACCAGTGGTGGTATCTCCTTTATCATTTTCATTGCGTCTACTTGATTCTTCTGTGTTTTCTTTTTTTATTATTCTAGCTAGTGTCTATTTTGTTATTTTTTTCAAAAAACTAGCTCCTGTATTCATTGATTTTTTGAAGGGTTTTTTGTGTGTCTCATTCCTTTAGTTCTGCTCTGATATTAGTTATTTGTGGTCTTTTGCTAGCTTTTGGATTTGTTTGCTCTTGCTTCTCTAGCTCTTTTAATTGTGCTCCTGTGTTGCATGCATATATATTTAGGACACTTAGCTCTTGTGGTTGAATTGATCCCTTTGCCAATATGTAACGCCCTTCTTTGTCTATTTTTATGTTTCTTGGTTTAAAGCCTGTTTTGTCAGAAACCAGGATTGCAACCCCTGCTTTTTTCCGCTTTCCATTTACTTGGCAAATTTTCCTCCATCCTTTTATTTTGAGCCAATGTGTGTATTTGCACATGAGATGGATCTCCTGAATACAGCACACCAGTGGATCATGATTCTTAAACCAATTTGCCAGTCTGTATCTTTTAATTGGACCATTCAGACCATTTACACTTAAGGTTAATATTGTTATGTGTGAATTTGATTCTGTCATTATGATGTTATCTGATTATACTGCACACTAGTTGATTCAGTCTCTTTACAATATCTTTGGTCTTTATACTGAGGTATGTTTTTGCAGTGGCTGGTAATGGTTTTTATTTCCATATTTATTGCTTCCTTCAGGATATCTTGCAAGGCAGGGCAAGAGGTGATGAAATTCCTCAGTATTTGCTTGTCTGAAAAGGATTTTATATCTCCTTTGCTTATGAAGCTTCTGGGTTGAAAATTTTTTCTTTAAGAATATTCAACACTCTTAAAGAAAAGAATTTTAAACCCAGAATTTCATATCCAGCCAAACTAAGTTTCATAAGTGAAGGAGAAATAAAATCCTTCACAGATAAGCAAATGCTTAGAGATTCTGTCACCACCAGGCCTGCCTCACAAGAGGCCCTGAAGGAAGCACTAAACATGGAAAGGAACAACCGGTATTACCCATTGCAAAAACATGCCAAAATGTAAAGACCATCGAGGCTAGGAAGAAACTGCATCAAGTAACGAGCAAAATAACCAGTTAATATCATAATGGCCCGGCGGAGCAAGATGGCCGAATAGGAACAGCTCCAGTCTCCAACTCCCAGCGCCAGCGACACAGAAGACCGGTGATTTCTGCATTTTCAACTGAGGTACTGGGTTCATCTCACTGGGGAGTGCCGGACGATCGGTGCTGGTCAGATGCTTCAGCCCGACCAGCGAGAGCTGAAGCAGGGCGAGGCATCGCCTCACCTGGGAAGCACAAGGGGGAAGGGAATCCCTTTTCCTAGCCAGGGGAACTGAGACACACAACACCTGGAAAATCGGGTAACTCCCACCCCAATATTGCGCTTTAAGCAAACAGGCACACCAGGAGATCATATCCCACACCTGGCAGGGAGGGTCCCACGCCCACGGAGCCTCCCTCATTGCTAGCACAGCAGTCTGTGATCTACCGGCAAGGCAGCAGCGAGGCTGGGGGAGGGGCGCCCGGCATTGCTGAGGCTTAAGTAGGTAAACAAAGCTGCTGGGAAGCTCCAACTGGGTGGAGCTCACAGCAGCTCAAGGAAACCTGCCTGTCTCTGTAGACTCCACCTCTGGGGACAGGGCACAGCTACACAACAACAACAACAACAACAACAACAAAAGCAGCAGAAACCTCTGCAGACGCAAACGACTCTGTCTGACAGCTTTGAAGAGAGCAGTGGATCTCCCAACACGGAGGTTGAGATCTGAGAAGGGACAGACTGCCTGCTCAAGTGGGTCCCTGACCCCTGAGTAGCCTAACTGGGAGACATCCCCCACTAGGGGCAGTCTGACACCCCACACCTCACAGGGTGGAGTACACCCCTGAGAGGAAGCTTCCAAAGCAAGAATCAGACAGGTACACTCGCTGTTCAGAAATATTCTATCTTCTGCAGCCTCTGCTGCTGATACCCAGGCAAACAGGGTCTGGAGTGGACCTCAAGCAATCTCCAGCAGACCTACAGCTGAGGGTCCTGACTGTTAGAAGGAAAACTATCAAACAGGAAGGACACCTACACCAAAACCCCATCAGTACATCACCATCATCAAAGACCAGAGGCAGATAAAACCACAAAGATGGGGAAAAAGCAGGGCAGAAAAGCTGGAAATTCAAAAAATAAGAGCACATCTCCCCCGGCAAAGGAGCGCAGCTCATCGCCAGCAACGGATCAAAACTGGACGGAAATTGACTTTGACGAGATGAGAGAAGAAGGCTTCAGTCCATCAAATTTCTTAGAGCTAAAGGAGGAATTACGTGCCCAGCGCAAAGAAACTAAAAATCTTGAAAAAAAAGTGGAAGAATTGACGGCTAGACTAATTAATGCAGAGAAGGTCATAAACGAAATGAAAGAGATGAAAACCATGACACGAGAAATACGTGACAAATGCACAAGCTTCAGTAACCGACTCGATCAACTGGAAGAAAGAGTATCAGCGATTGAGGATCAAATGAATGAAATGAAGCGAGAAGAGAAACCAAAAGAAAAAAGAAGAAAAAGAAATGAACAAAGCCTGCAAGAAGTATGGGATTATGTAAAAAGACCAAATCTCCGTCTGATTGGGGTGCCTGAAAGTGAGGGGGAAAATGGAACCAAGTTGGAAAACACTCTTCAGGATATCATCCAGGAGAACTTCCCCAACCTAGTAGGGCAGGCCAACATTCAAATCCAGGAAATACAGAGAACGCCACAAAGATACTCCTCGAGAAGAGCAACTCCAAGACACATAATTGCCAGATTCACCAAAGTTGAAATGAAGGAAAAAATCTTAAGGGCAGCCAGAGAGAAAGGTCGGGTTACCCACAAAGGGAAGCCCATCAGACTCACAGCAGATCTCTCGGCAGAAACTCTACAAGCCAGAAGACAGTGGGGGCCAATATTCAACATTCTTAAAGAAAAGAATTTTAAACCCAGAATTTCATATCCAGCCAAACTAAGTTTCATAAGTGAAGGAGAAATAAAATCCTTTACAGATAAGCAAATGCTTAGAGATTTTGTCACCACCAGGCCTGCCTTACAAGAGACCCTGAAGGAAGCACTCAACATGGAAAGGAACAACCGGTACCAGCCATTGCAAAAACATGCCAAAATGTAAAGACCATCGAGGCTAGGAAGAAACTGCATCAACTAACGAGCAAAATAACCAGTTAATATCATAATGGCAGGATCAAGTTCACACATAACAATCTTAACCTTAAATGTAAATGGACTAAATGCTCCAATGAAAAGACACAGACTGGCAAACTGGATAAAGAGTCAAGACCCATCAGTCTGCTGTATTCAGGAGACCCATCTCACACGCAGAGACATACATAGGCTCAAAATAAAGGGATGGAGGAAGATTTACCAAGCAAATGGAGAACAAAAAAAAGCAGGGGTTGCAATCCTAGTCTCTGATAAAACAGACTTTAAACCATCAAAGATCAAAAGAGACAAAGAAGGCCATTACATAATGGTAAAGGGATCAATTCAACAGGAAGAGCTAACTATCCTAAATATATATGCACCCAATACAGGAGCACCCAGATTCATAAAGCAAGTCCTTAGAGACTTACAAAGAGACTTAGACTCCCATACAATAATAATGGGAGACTTCAACACTCCACTGTCAACATTAGACAGATCAACAAGACAGAAAGTTAACAAGGATATCCAGGAATTGAACTCATCTCTGCAGCAAGCAGACCTAATAGACATCTATAGAACTCTCCACCCCAAATCAACAGAATATACATTCTTCTCAGCACCACATCGTACTTACTCCAAAATTGACCATATAATTGGAAGTAAAGCACTCCTCAGCAAATGTACAAGAACAGAAATTATAACAAACTGTCTCTCAGACCACAGTGCAATCAAACTAGAACTCAGGACTAAGAAACTCAATCAAAACCGCTCAACTACATGGAAACTGAACAACCTGCTCCTGAATGACTACTGGGTACATAACGAAATGAAGGCAGAAATAAAGATGTTCTTTGAAACCAATGAGAACAAAGATACAACATACCAGAATCTCTGGGACACATTTAAAGCAGTGTGTAGAGGGAAATTTATAGCACTAAATGCCCACAAGAGAAAGCAGGAAAGATCTAAAATTGACACTCTAACATCGCAATTAAAAGAACTAGAGAAGCAAGAGCAAACACATTAGAAAGCTAGCAGAAGGCAAGAAATAACTAAGATCAGAGCAGAACTAAAGGAGATAGAGACACAAAAAACCCTCCAAAAAATCAATGAATCCAGGAGTTGGTTTTTTGAAAAGATCAACAAAATTGACAGACTACTAGCAAGACTAATAAAGAAGAAAAGAGAGAAGAATCAAATCGACGCAATTAAAAATGATAAAGGGGATATCACCACCGACTCCACAGAAATACAAACTACCATCAGAGAATACTATAGACACCTCTACGCAAATAAATTGGAAAATCTAGAAGAAATGGATAATTTCCTGGACACTTACACTCTCCCAAGACTAAACCAGGAAGAAGTTGAATCCCTGAATAGACCAATAGCAGGCTCTGAAATTGAGGCAATAATTAATAGCCTACCAACCAAAAAAAGTCCAGGACCAGATGGATTCACAGCCGAATTCTACCAGAGGTACAAGGAGGAGTTGGTACCATTCCTTCTGAAACTATTCCAATCAATAGAAAAAGAGGGAATCCTCCCTAACTCATTTTATGAGGCCAACATCATCCTGACACCAAAGCCTGGCAGAGACACAACAAAAAAAGAGAATTTTAGACCAATATCCCTGATGAACATCGATGCAAAAATCCTCAATAAAATACTGGCAAACCGGATTCAGCAGCACATCAAAAAGCTTATCCACCATGATCAAGTGGGCTTCATCCCTGAGATGCAAGGCTGGTTCGACATTTGCAAATCAATAAACATAATCCAGCATATAAACAGAACCAAAGACAAGAACCATATGATTATCTCAATAGATGCAGAAAAGGACTTTGACAAAATTCAGCAGCCCTTCATGCTAAAAACTCTCAATAAATTCGGTATTGATGGAATGTATCTCAAAATAATAAGAGCTATTTATGACAAACCCACAGCCAATATCATACTGAATGGGCAAACCTGGAAAAATTCCCTTTGAAAACTGGCACAAGACAGGGGTGACCTCTCTCACCACTCCTATTCAACATAGTGTTGGAAGTTCTGGCCAGGGCAATTAGGCAAGAGAAAGAAATCAAGGGTATTCAGTTAGGAAAAGAAGAAGTCAAATTGTCCCTGTTTGCAGATGACATGATTGTATATTTAGAAAATCCCATTGTCTCAGCCCAAAATCTCCTTAAGCTGATAAGCAACTTCAGCAAAGTCTCAGGATACAAAAATCACAAGCATTGTTATACACCAGTAACAGACAAACAGAGAGCGAAATCATGAATGAACTCCCATTCACAATTGCTTCAAAGAGAATAAAATACCTAGGAATGCAACTGACAAGGGATGTAAAGTACCTCTTCAAGGAGAACTACAAACTACTGCTCAGTGAAATAAAAGAGGACACAAACAAATGGAAGAACATACTATTCTCATGGATAGGAAGAATCAATATCGTGAAAATGGCCATACTGCCCAAGGTGATTTATAGATTCAATGCCATCCCCATCGAGCTACCAATGAGTTTCTTCACAGAATTGGAAAAAACTGCTTTAAAGTTCATATGGAACCAAAAAGGAGCCCACATTGCCAAGACAATCCTAAGTCAAAAGAACAAAGCTGGAGGCATCACACTACCTGACTTCAAACTATACTACAAGGCTACAGTAACCAAAACAGCATGGTACTGGTACCAAAACAGAGATATAGACCAATGGAACAGAACAGAGTCCTCAGAAATAATACCACACATCTGCAGCCATCTGATCTTTGACAAACCTGACAAAAACAAGATATTGGGAAATGATTCCCTATTTAATAAATGGTGCTGGGAAAATTGGCTAGCCATAAGTAGAAAGCTGAAACTGGATCCTTTCCTTACTCCTTATATGAAAATTAATTCAAGATGGATTAGAGACTTAAATGTTAGACCTAATACCATAAAAACCCTAGAAGAAAACCTAGGTAATACCATTCAGGACATAGACATGGGCAAGGACTTCATGTCTAAAACACCAAAAGCAACAGCAACAAAAGCCAAAATTGACAAATGGGATCTAATTAAACTAAAGAGCTTCTGCACAGCAAAAGAAACTACCATCAGAGTGAACAGGCAACCTACAGAATGCGAGAAAATTTTTGCAATCTACTCATCTGACAAAGGGCTATTATCCAGAACCTACAAAGAACTCCAACAAATTTACAAGAAAAAAACAAACAACCCCATCAAAAAGTGGGCAAAGGATATGAACAGACATTTCTCAAAAGAAGACATTCATACAGCCAACAGACACATGAAAAAATTATCATCACTGGCCATCAGAGAAATGCAAATCAAAACCACAATGAGATACCATCTCACACCACTTAGAATGGCAATCATTAAAAAGTCAGGAAACAATAGGTGCTGGAGAGGATGTGGAGAAATAGGAACACTTTTACACTGTTGATGGGATTGTAAACTAGTTCAACCATTATGGAAAACAGTTTGAGGATTCCTCAACGATATAGAACTAGAAGTACCATATGACCCAGGCATCCCATTACTGGGTATATACCCAAAGGATTATAAATTATGCTGCTATAAAGACACATGCACACGTATGTTTATTGTGGCACTATTCACAATAGCAAAGACTTGGAATCAACCCAAATGTCCATCAGTGACAGACTGGATTAAGAAAATGTGGCACATATACACTATGCAGCCATAAAAAAGGATGAGTTTGTGTCCTTGTAGGGACATGGATGCAGCTGGAAACCATCATTCTCAGCAAACTATCGCAAGAACAGAAAACCAAACACCGCATGTTCTCACTCATAGGTGGGAACTGAACAATGAGATCACTTGGACTCGGGAAGGGGAACATCACACACTGGGGCCTATCATGGGGAGGGGGGAGGGGGGAGGGATTGCATTGGGAGTTATACCTGATGTAAACGATGAGTTGATGGGTTCTGACGAGTTGATGGGTGCAGCACACCAACATGGCACAAGTATACATATATAACAAACCTGCATGTTATGCACATGTACCTTAGAACTTAAAGTATAATAATAATAATTAAATAAATAAATAAATAAATAAATAGTGCTTACTTGCCAATACAAGTCTCACATGCTGATTTTGAAAACAAAACAGAGAGGACATTTATGTAAGAAAAAAAAAGCAGTACAAACCAACTGCAAACTAGGTTTTTTACTTCTCTACTTGCAGAATATTGATGTAATGAAACCATGAGTGTATAATACAGTAAAATTTCATTCATATTCAGTAAAAACAAAAAGTAAAATCACATTTACTATGCAATCACTATCCCTCTTCAATGTTTTATGGGATTGTCATTGTATAATTTACTAAGATATTTTTACTTTATTAATTATATGCTTGCTAATTTATAAAACTGTTTTATTATTTGGTAATATGCAAATATATTAATATATAAACTTCAATATCCTCAGAGGAAAATATAGCTTACCCTCAGTTCATATGAAGTGCTAATAGGCTGTTTGTAATGTGAAAAAGATAAAGAGCATGAAATAATTTCAGTTAAAAGATTCTATGAAGAATGATACTAAACTTATAGCAGGGTTTTTTTTTTTTTTTTTTTTTTTTGAGACAAAATTTCGCTCTTGTCACCCAGGCTGGAGTGCAATGGCATGATCTCAGCTCACTGCTGTAACCTCTGCCTCCCAGGTTCAAGTGATTCTCCTGCCTCAGCCTACTGAGCAGATTACAGGTGCCCGCCACCACACCCGGTTAATTTTTGTATTTTTAGTAGAGATGGGATTTCACCATGTTGTCCATGCTGGTCTCAAACTCCTGATCTCAGGTGATCTACCCGCCTTGGCCTCCCAAAGTGATGGGATTACAGGCATGGGCCACTGCACTCAGCCCCTATAGCAGGTTTTTACATGAGAATTTATTGTTACAGAAAAGAGGAAAAATAGATCATATCTGTGTGAACAGGTACTAGGTTCCATTCTTTTGCTTCAGTGTTCAGGTTTTCTCTGGATTATGGAGAACAATGAAGCATAATTCATTATCAAGATTGCCAGGAGTCACTAACACTTCCAAATTGATACTCATGCATTATTATATATTACTTTCCAAAACCTTAAAGAAATAATAAAGAAAATTGCACTTTTACAAAGAATATTACTTTAGGGTACTAATAGCAATTGATTATTTTTACAATTGTGTTTTTGAAAATATGAGATTTTTAAAAGTCTTAGAATTTTTGTCAACTTAGTAAATAGAATAAATGCTGGTAAAAATTACTGAAAAAAGTTAATTAAAAGGAAAAAATAATAACATAAAACTATGATGTATTAATGATTGATACATTAAATTTTCACAAATTGTCTAGCTTTAAATATTTATTTGGGATAAAATCAAAATAAACTATTATTTGAAATGAATAATTGAATATGTACCTAACATGCCCAATAAATATTAAACTACAAATATCAGGAGACTTTCGTGAAGATAGACATTTCTGTGATTTCCATAAAACTTGTACAAAATTTGTATTGGCTCTCTCCTGAGCTTTTCAAGGGAAAAAATAGAAAGGAAAAAAGACATAAATACACATTGTGTTTAAATCTATTGTCAGTAGATAAAAATATTTTTTAGCATACCTTCTATTTTGATTTCTGAAAAATATAATCTGTAAGTTAGGGCACACATTAATTGTTTAAGAGTTTAGCCTTTTCTAATATTGAATTATATGACCACCCGTTTCTTGCCTGTATCTACGCAAGCTCACGCCGTATCTTTCTTGAAAACGTGTGTAAATTTCTTTATAAATAAGTAATAGCATAATATTATAGAAAAACCTATGAACTTTATTATATTATTCCTATTGCTATCAAATAATACCATCTGATTAGTAGAGCTAAACATTTCAAAAGTTAAATAATTTTGTATACTGTATAGTCAGTTATAAAATATATTTTAATTTTTACTTGTCATTTACTGAGATCAACATTTTCTCAGTTAATGCTGCATAAAATATATGGAATAACTGAGAGAAAAATAAATTTCTGAGCTCCAAAAAAAAAAAAAAAAAAAAAAAAAAGAATGTTGAATATTGGCCTGCACTAACTTCTGGCTGTAGGTTTCTGCAGAGAGGTCTGCTGTTAGCCTGAAGGGCTTCCTTTTGTAGGTGACCTGGTCTTTCTCTCTGGCTCTGCTTACCATTTTTTCCTTCATTTTGACCTTAAAACATCTGATGATTATGTGTCTTGGGTTTGATCTTCTTGTGGAGTCTTAGTGGTGTTCTCTGAATTTCCTAAATTTGAATGTTGGCCTGTGTTTCTCACTTGCGGAAGTTCTCTTGGATAATATCCTGAAATGTGATTTCGATTTGGTTTCATTCTCCTAGTCTCTTTCAGATACTCCAATCAATCATAAGTTCAGATCTTTTACATAGTCCCATATTTCTCCGAGGTTTCATTTGTTCCTTTTCATTATTTTTTTCTCTAATCTTGTCTACATTACTTATTTCAGCAAGATAGTCTTAAACTCTGATATTTTTTCTTCTGCTTAGTCAATTTGGCTATAGATACTTGTGTATGCTTCACAATGTTTTCTTGCTGTGTTTTTCAGCTCCATCAAGTCATTTATGTTCCTCTCTAAACTGGTTATTCTAGTTAGCAGCTCCTGTAACCTTTAATCAAGGTTCTTAATTTCTTTGCATTGGGTTAGAACATGCTCCTTTAGCTCAGTGGAGTTTGTTATTACCCACCTTCTGAAGCCTACTTCTGTCATTTCATCCATCTCATCCTCTGTCCAGTTCTGCACCCTTGTGTAGAGGTGTTGTGATCATTTGGAATAGAGGCACTCTGGCCTTCTGAGTTTTCAGTGTTTTTTTCGTTGACTCTTTTTCATCTTCATTAGTTTGTCTAGTTTCAACCTTTGAGGCTGCCAACCCTTGGATGAGTTTTGGTGGGGACTTTTTTTGTTGATGCTGCTGTTGCTGCTTTCTGTTTGTTTTTCTCTCAATGGTCAGGTCCCTCTTCTGTAGAGCTACTGGTTTGCTGGGGGTTCACTTCAGGTCCTGTTCATCTGGTTCACTACTGCATGTGGATATGTCACTTGAGGAGGCTGGAGAACAGCAAAGATGGGTGCCTGCTCCTTCCTCTGGGATCCCTGACCTCAAGGGGCACTGATCTGATGCCAGTAGGAATGTTCCTATATAGGGTATCTGACAACCCCTGTTGGAGGGTCTCACCCAGTGGGTAGCATGGGAGCAGGACTCACTTAATGAAGCACTTTGCCTATCCCTTGGTGGAGGGGGTATGCTTCACTCGGCAGCGGGGGGGCAGGGGGAGGGCAGGAACCCAGTCATTTGGGCTGCCCAGATTCCTCAGAACTAGCAGGAGGAAAGACTAACTATGCTGGTCTGTGGATATGATGGCCAACCTTCCCCCTATAGGCTCATGCCCAGGGAGACCAGAGTTCTGTCCCTGTGTCCCTGGCTAGAGTTGTTGAAGTTCCTGCAGGGAGGCCCTGCCCAGTAAGGAGGGATGGGTCAGGGTTGGGCCTGAAGAGGCCCTCTGGTCACAGTCTGCCACAGCCAGTGTGTTGGGCTGTGGAGGATACCTCTTGGGACCAATCTGTCTAGCCTCACTGGCTCCAGCAGGGGAAAAGCATAGCCTGGAGCTGTAGAGATGGCTGTCACCCTTTCCCCACCCTGGGATCTTAGGCAGCTATCAATCCCAGTGTTGGCTGCTACCCCTCCCCCAAGGAGCTCAAATGGTTTAGACAGCAAGCAGTTGCAGCTGTGGTGCTGGTCATCCTTCACTCTTGGGAACTCTGAAGAATTAAGCAGATTCTAGCTGAGCAGCTGTTGAGAATCTGCATGGCTCCATGGTTGGGACCCTAGGCCCAAGTGGCATGGGCTCACAAGTGGGATCTTTTAATCCACGGGCTGCACAGTTCCATGGAAAAAGCACAGTTTCCCAGGCTGGGTAGCATGCTCACTCACTGTCTTCCTTGGCTGGGGGGTGAGGGCTCCCCTGCCCCATGTGGCTCTCACGTGGGCCTCTGTACCATGCTGCTCCTCCTTCCTCTCTGTGGATCAAGTCATCCGCCTAATCAGTTCTGATGACAGAACCTGGATACCTTGGTTGCCAGTGCAGGATTTGCAGGCTGTTACAGTTCTTTTCAATGAAAGCCTCCTATTGCTGTGGCATCTAGTTGGCCATCTTGGCCCACCCCCAACCCCCACATTATTGACTGTTTTCCAAGGGACAATTCAGTAAGAATTTCCTTGTGTATCCTGTGTAATAGTTCCTGTTTGGTTATATGTATTATAAATATATTTCTATAGTTTGTGGCTTTTCTCTTAAGTGTGTTTATTATATTTTTCATCAAATACATTTAAAAATTTTTTAAATTCAAGATATTTTTCAAGTGTGTGCTTCCGTACTCAATACAGAATATTAAAAAGGTATTATTCTTGTATTTGTCAAAAGTTTTAATATTTTAGGTTCACATTATTTTTTAAAGAATCCCTTCATAAAACTCTTGGTATTTTATCATGCTGTATCCTGACCTGGTTCTTTTTTTTTCAAAATTGCTTTAGCTATTCCTCATTCTTAGCTCTATAAACTTTAAAATTAGCTTATCATTTTTCCCCAAACAACTCCTTTTGGGATCTAAATGAAATTACATTAAGTTTATATTAATATAGAGAAAACTAACATCTTTAGAATATTCAGTGTTCCAATTTGTCAAAATAATATAGCTCTCCAGTTGCTCAGGTCTTCTTTAATGTTCTCAATAGTATTTTAAAATTTTTCTATAAAATATCTTGAGGTTTTGTTTTTACTGTGAATACTGTATTTACCTATAACATTTTCTAATTAATCATTACTAGTGTTTAGGAATCCTGATTCTTTTTAATGTTGATCTTACATATAGCAATCTTGCTGAACTCCCTTATTAGGTTTCTGCACTTGTTGTAAGTTCTCTTGTATCTTCTATGTAGCTTTTTCTTGTATTTCCTATGTTTCCTTATTTGCTTTGTTTTTCTTTTATTATTTTAGCTATGACCTATAATACAATATTTATAGAAAAAATGACAGCAAGAATCCCACCCTTGTTTTTGCCTAGAGCTCTGTTCTTGAAAATGTTTCTAATGCTTCATCATTAAATATAATGGTTTCTTGTAGATTTTGATAAATCTTGATCAGATTAAGAAAGTTTTGATTTAATCCTAATTTAAAGCTTTTTTCCTAATCTAAGCAAATGTAGAACTTTATTTTTTAAATTTTGCATCTATTGAAGGAATCATATGGTTTTTCTCGTTTAATGTATTGTGAAGGGTTTTAGTATAAATGCTTGCTAAAGTTGAACCATCCTTACATTATTGGTATAATAAGTTGTGAAATACATAAGAATAAATAATATATATGTGTGTGTGTGTGTGTGTGTGTGTGTGTGTGTGTGTGTGTGTGTGTCTTGAAACCAGATCATTCTTGGAGACCCTAACCCAGTGGTGCTAGAGGAATTAAAGACACACACACAGAAATACAGAGTGTGGAGTGGGAAATCAGGGGTCTCACAGCCTTCAGAGCTGAGAGCCTTGAACAGAGATTTACCCACATATTTATTGACAGCAAGCCAGTCATAAGATTTACTAAAAGTATTCCTTACAGGAAATAAAGGGATGGGCCAAAATAAAGGGATGGTCTCTGACTAGTTACCTGTAGCATGAACATGTTCTTAAGGCACAGATCTCTCATGATATTGTTTGTAGTTTAAGAACACCTTAAGTGGTTTTCTGCCCTGGGTGTACTTTGCCCTCATTCCAGTAAACCGACGACCTTCCAGCATGGGCATCAAGGCCATCATAAGCATGTCACAGTTCTGCAGAGATTTTCTTTATGGCCAGTTTTGGGGGCGGTTTATGGCCATATTTTGGGGACTTTTCCCAATATGTCCCCCTTATTTGTTTTGTAAAGTGATAAAAGCAAAGGCAGCTTTGTCACAGCAAGCTACTTCTTGCAGGAGTTGGGATCTGCATCTGCAGACTACATAAAGACAAACAACACAGATTAATAACACAATCATCATTGAAATCACAGAGCTTCCAAGTGTTTTTATCCATTTTAATGGGTTACTAACTGCTAATCTGTCTGCAGCTTCTTCAAGCACTCCAGTTCCTGGCATTAAGGTCAGGTGTACCTGGGATGCTTTAAATATTTGTTCTTTTAATTTTGCGATATCCAAAGACAAATTTGTAGAGTATCATTCTAGATGCTTTTTTATCCTTTCCCAAATTTTGATCTTAGTAAGAGTTATTAATTGTTTCCACAAATCCTTATGTTTAGCTCCTACAATGGGCCATATCATTTGAGGCTGAGGTGCCACTATACCGCCATGTTTCCAGGTAATAGAAACTCTTGCCATACTTCTTACCATTTCTACCATCTGACCATTTTGTTCAGACCAGCTGAACATAGTGTGGCCATGGCATGCAGACTGAGAGGTGCAATTCAAGCTACATCCCCTTAGGGGACACATCAATAATGATTCCAGAGGAATCATTGTGCAGCACCTCTGCCTGTTCTGCAATGCAATCTTCCTAAACAAGCATGTTCATTTTTTCTGGCCAGGTCCAATTCTGTTTACAAATAGGTTTTTGAAGGTGGTATGCCTCAATTATAGGAGCAGATTTATTATGGTAAATCAGAAAGAATGTATAAATGTGTCATAGAGCAATCACATCAAGGCATTATTGCCAGCCAAGATTGATAAATATGCCCAATAAGTATAATTGTTCCCTGTGTCAGCCCTTGTTGAAGGAAAACTCATGGCAATGTTGATCACCACTATCATAGCTGCAATTAGATTATTCATTGTGACTGGTTGTCCCACTTTCCTCAGGTTTTCTTCCACCATATGTGACAGCTTCTTGATCTGTCCCCAGGTGGGTGGTTGTGTTCGACGGGTTTTGCTTGTGACAGTTGGGGTCCTACTCAGCATCAGTCTCAACATGGTTGCAACCAGGGGGGTCCTCAGAATCCTCCCAGAATCTCTTCCTCGGCATCTGGCTCATGATAAGGTTTCAGGTGTCTTGATGGTATCCAAATCGGCTGCTGATTCAGTCCTGGAGAAACAAGCATAACCTCTACCCCAAATTATTATTTTGCCTATTTACCAACTTTTCATTATCAGATCTCTCCACCAAACCAGTTGTTCTGCGTCTGTCTTTGCAGCTGGTTTCTTTAGATGCTGTTCAGTTGCTGATAACATCTGGCCTTCAGGCAGGCTCAAAAAATTTAAAGTTAATAATGCTAGATTCAGTTGCATCTGGGGTGTCCCATAGTCTCTATTTCCCCCCTCTGCTTTTGCAATTGTCGTTTCAGGAGAGATTCATTCTTTCCACTATGGCTTGTCCTTGAGAATTATATGGGATGCCAGTAATGTGTTTAATATTCCATATAGAGAAAAATGTAGCTAGAGCTTGGCTAGTACAGCCTGGGGCATTATCTGTTTTAATAGAAGCTGGAATGCTCATAACCACAAAACACTGCAAAAGGTGATGTTTAACACAGGCAGAAGACTCTCCTGATTGTCATGTAGCCCAGACAAAGTGAGAAAAGGTGTCCACACATACATGTATGTAAGTTAGTCTCCCAAAAGAGGGAACATGTGTGACATCCATTTGCCAAAGAGAATTGGGTTCCAATCCTCGAGGATTAACTCCTCCTGTAGAAGATGAAGAATGCACCATTTGGCAAGTTGGGCATCGTTGACTGAAAGACACAATATTGATAAAATGCCAATCTCTCTCAAATCAACATAATCTCTATCCAAATCCCAGCCTGTTATTTTGTGCAAATTGACAGTTTTATTCTAAAATGTACATAGAAATGCAAGGACTTTATGTAGTCAAGGAAATATTACAGAAGAAAAACTAAACAGGAAAACTTATACTACCAAATTTCAAAGCTTTTATAAGGCTAAAAATAATTAAGATGGAGAGGAAATAATACAACAAAAGGTAAACAAATGAAACAGAGAGTTCAGAAATATACTCAAAAATACTTAGCTGGTTTTGATAAAACACTACTGCAATTCAATGTATAAAGGATGTCTTTTTGATAAGTGGTTCTGGGTCAATTGGATATCCGTATAAAAATAAATTAACCTAAATCCATATATAATATCATGTATAAAAATCTTATATTTAAGGACAATCAAAACCTAAATGTGAAATGTAAAACAAGACTTTCATAGGAAAATATAGAACATTATTGTCATGATGGGTGCCTCTTTCTTAAACAGTATATAAATAGCACTTATCATAAAAGATTGACATATTAAACTTTTATTATATCTATCTGACAAAATAATAATATTAATATATGTAATGCCTATAAACCGGGCATTATACTTGCTGGAAGGAAAATTGTACTTTCTGGAAAGCACTTATCTGGCTTTAGAAGATATTTTATTAAGCAGATCATATTTGCTCTCAGAAATGTTGCACTGAGAAAATCAAACTTGATCAAACAGCCCAAGAAAATGATGATATCCAGTAAAATTAATAAACCCAGCACAAGCAGTGTCTATACTCTGAAATAAAAATTTTCTACCACAAAAGAAGTTATTCCTGAATTATAGAACATCTCCTCCAGCATTTTGGGACGTTTTTGATGAGTATGGAAAATAAATACAACACAAAGAAAAAATGGTCAAAAGGCTTCAAAAGGAACTTCACAAAGTAATATATCCAAATGATCAATAAGCATTTGGAAATAAGTTCAATATCATTTGTTCTAAAGCAAATTAATACCAAATTTAGTATCACTATTCATTATAGTGCTAAAATTAAAATAATTGAGTATACCAAGTGTAGTAAGATTTTGAACAATTAGATCTCTCAAATGATTCTGGTGGGTGTTTAAAAAATGAGTACATTCACTTGGAAAACTGGCATTTTTATAGCAAACATATATGCTATAGTTTAAATACTCCTTCCAAAACTCATGTTGAAATGTAATTGCTATTGTGACAGCATTAAGAGTTGGACCTTCAAGAGGCGATAATTGTGTTATAAGGGCTCTGCCCACATGAATACATTAAGGCCATTATTGTGGGATTGGGTTAATTACTGCTGGAGTCAGTTGCTGATAAAAAGATGAAGTTCAGCTCTCATTCTTTCTGTCACAAGCATGGTTCCTTGTCATGTGATGCTTTCCAACATATAGGACACAGCAAGAAAGATTTCACCAGATGCAGCCCCTTGATCTTGGACATCTCATCCTACAGAACTCTGAGGGAAATACATTTCTTTTCTTTATACATTACCCAGTCTACAGTATTATGTTATAGCAGCAGAAAACAAACTAAAACAATATGCCTATCAAAAGATCCAGAAATTACATTCTAAATATGCACCGAATAAGAAAACAAGTGCTTAGTTATATACACTACACAATCAAAAGTATTCAACAGTAAAAATTCCATGTTTGAGCTCAGGTAATCTGAAACTAGATATTCAGTAACATATATTCTACCAAACATTAAGAGAAGACAAGAGGAGAAGCAAACAAGAAAGAAATATAGTAGTGAACTGATAAAATAAATTAGTTATAATTTGTTATGACTAAAGTTCATTAGACATATCCTTAATACATATATGTAGGATTAGTGCAAACTGAAGCTGATTCCATTTGCCCATTGATCTTATTCCAAAGCTGTGTGTGGTAGTTCAAATTTTTGGTATTTTCTTTTCCCTGGGGTAAAAAGTTTTAGAATAAAATGTTTTAGAATACAAATGTTTTACCTCTGGTAAAATATAGCATATTGAATGTTAATGTGCTTGCTGGAAGGTATTTATCTAGCTTTAGAAGATATTTAATTGAGCAGATCATATTTGCTCTCAGAAATGTTGCATTGAGAAAATCTAACAGCCCAAGAAAATTATAATATCCAGTAAAATTAAGAAACCCAGCACAAGCAGTGTCTATACTCTGAAATAAAAATTTTCTACCACAAAGAAGTTATTCCTTAATTTCATGGCATTTCCTCCAGCATTTTGGGATGTTTTTAATGGGTACTTGCATAGTGTTCATCTTCCCATTCATTTTGTGGTATTTGAGGTGATCTATTAATAACAAATTAAATATGTTATGATTTTAAAAAGCTCAGCATTTCTTGGATTTCCAACTAACCCTTGGTGTATTATTTATTTAGCTGCACTGTCAATTAAATTAATGATCTCCAAGTAGACTAGAAGTCATAAAGTAAGTGAAATGAAGATATCAGGTAATTTGTCCATGGCCACCCACAGAGTTCATTTTCAAAGCCAGCATTAGTTAAGAAACTTTCCTTATTCTCTGTCCGATGTTCATAGACCACACCACCAAGCCTCATAACCCAAAATGATGAAATTAAGTATTGCAAAGTAAAATAACATTTTTTATTTCCTCTAACCCTTTCCTTGACCCTCTAGAATTTCTTATATTAACATTATTCCTATTTTATTTCTCTCTCTCTCTCTGTGTGTGTGTGTGTGTGTGTGTGTGTGTGTGTGTAGATAAAAAACTCTTAAAAACAAAGTTAAATAATAAACTATGTATTTTGCCCAAATTTTGTACTATAAATATGGCAAGGGGAAGTAGGCGGGTGGGAAGAGCACTATAACATGCACTAAACGTTATACACTTGGGTTGGGCTTCTGGTTCACACCCATGTCCTCCATGCATGGTGGGAGGTCAGTTTGGTTAGAAGAGTAGTTATTTTTAAGACATGGAAAGCCATATATTAAGTGGTTATGTAAGCAGTTAGGAAAAGCATTGGGAAAATTTTCCCAGAATGTTAAGAAAAAAAAGAGTAAAAGCAAAATAAAACAATAGAATCTGCAAGATGCCTCTTAAAATTATAGTGTTCTCATATAACGAGTGGAAGGTTATATATTATAGCAAAAACTGAGAGAAATTAAAGATCCAAATGTAAACACTTGCTTGCTAAAAAGAAAATTAATCTAGAAAACGGGATTTAAAAATATATGTGAAAGACATCTGTGATCCCTTACCTCCCACACCACCAGCCTTTCTTAATATGCTGAAGAATAGTCAGGAAAAAGATGCATTTTTGAGACATATAGACTATGAATCTGAAGGGAGAAAGAAAATCCAGAATGTGTCCCTCAAGTTTTGTTTTGTTTCGAATGAATTGTGTGGTCTACTGGTGGGAGGGGGAAGTTGACAGAAAGAAGGTGAAGATGATCTCATTTTTAATGAGGGTAGAATCAAGGTACTCATCGAATACTCAGGAGGTGATGTACAGCAAGTAGGTAAATTTTAGGGTCTGGAGCTCAGGACAGAGACCTGAGTTGTAGATAAAAATGTATAAGATATTTGTTTATAAGTAGTATCTAATAACACAGAGCACAATGAGTTTGCCTGGCTAGGAGGCCAAGTGGGAATAAAAATGGATTAAAGACATAGAACCCTGGGACAACAGCCTTTAAAGGAAAGCAATGAAAGAACAGACTATAGTTCCCTAGGAAGAAGAACCCAGAGAACAAAGAGATAAAACCAAGTAATGTGCCACATAAACATAAGGAGGATTGCTTAAAGAAGGAGAAAAGAATAAATTTTTTTGTAGCAGGACCAGGACTCAAATGTATGCAGGACTCTCTGAGGAGTCTGGTAGGGAGGTATATGAGAAGGCTTATCCAAGACTTTGGCTAAAGAAGTCTTTCTTCACAAATGCACCCTATCAAGAGAGGCAGCTACAGAAGCCAAAGTTTTCTTCATTAGGAACTCTAAAACAGGAGAACCCAGCTGTTTCTTTTTCGTGTCTAGGTAAGAGAGTGGGAAAGAGCCAAGAAGATTCTCCTACTCCTTCACACATCACAGCATAGCTGTGAGGCATCATTTTTAGCAGTTCCAGTGTTCTAGGATATTTGGGACTATCACCTTCCTACAGATATCAAGGGCCTAAGAAGGACACCAATAGCAGTGAGTAGTAGGTAGGGAAGTCAAATCTCTTCAAAATGCAAATAAAGAAACATAACTGTAGCCAGTTTAAACAAATATGGGCTTTGTCGCTGACAAAACTGGGATGGACAGAAAAGGATTCAGGGCCAAATACTGTGTCCAAAGCACACTTTTTACTCTCCCTACAATTCTAGTTTCAGCTTTCTCTATATGTTGGCTTCAATTTGTTTATCTGCAAATGGCTTTCTTTATACTTACACCCAGAGAGAGAGAGAGAGAGAGACACACAGAGAGAGAGAGAGAGAGAGAGAGAGAAAGACTTCTATTTGGAGGGAGTGGTGACAGATGACTGTTGGCAGACCTAGACTTTTTTTCCAGCTTAGTGGCCTGGAGGAAAAATGAGGTGCTTCTCTTTTTGCTTCATTATTTAAAAATCTCAAAGAAAACACCAGTTCACTCAGATTGCCCACTTCTTAGACCAATCACTGTGATTGTCTGATTGAGTAAACTCAACTCCCTAAGTCAATGAAGTCAGGGAGAAGCTATTCCACCAAAGAAATAGCTTTGGTGTAATCAGAATAAGGGAGAAGAAATTCTGTATAAAATGTATAAAAATGAAATACAGATTATTCTCATAAATTTGACCAATTGGTGTCCACAGTCTGGTGAAGCCAAAGGAAGTTGGATCTCAAGAGTTAAGTACTACCTGGGTCAAGTTAGGCAAGAATAAGAATTGAAAAGAGCTGGTAGAATTCAGAAATTAATGATCACTGTTCATCTGCAGATGAAGCAGTTTCAAGTCATGGCAGAAGCAAAAAGACGGATGGTAATAAGAAGAGGAGTAAACTGGTGGTGAGGAAGTGAAAACAATACTAGACAGGACATGTTCTGAAATCTAGAAGCTTAGATGTGAAAGAAAAGAATGCAAAAAGAATGTTAAAGATAACAAGACAATTTGCTGGAATTTGGGGGAATTTTAAAAAGCTATCACTTAAAAGTTAACTAAACTTCTTGCCATCTTACTATCACAGTTATTTTCTTCACATAATTCAAACTTTTACTCTTTGGGCTACAGAGCTCATTAGACTTTGCTCAAATCCTACATGCACAAAATTGAGTAAATCATTTGAGCTCTTTGAGTCTGTTCCTTTATTTGTAAAGTAGAATAGTGCTTATCACAGAGTGTGTGAGAATTAAATGAGATTAATACATTATTTGCTGGCAGAGATCTCTTAAAAATGCTTGGTTCAACAATCTATTACAAATTTTCTCAGGTGAATGTGATTGTCATCAGTTCAGAGGCTAAAATTAGAGCATTAAAAAACCCTGTTAAAATTTCATTTGTTCAAGCTCTTTTTACATTTGTTCTCATGCCAACCTCTTTTGGTTATAATGATTTACAGTTCTGTCATATTATTAATGTTAATAGTTACCATTGATCTAGTTTTTGATTCTATCAGTGATACTATTAGGAAGTAAGCAAACTATATATTAACATTGTTAATGTTAATAGGCAACTGGTGTTTCTTCAATAATATGTTGGAGACAGAGTATGTTAGCAAAATTAAGGTTAATGTAAAAAATATGATCCAAACTATTAATGCTAGACTTGAATTTTCTCTGAATTCCAATATGGTGTTATCCCCATGTTTTGAATGTGGTAATATTAATTTCTTTAGCTTTTATTTCTCTAATAAACTTAGATTTGTTTGTTTTTTAATGAAGTATATTTCCTTTACTCATTTACTATATATGGAGAATTAAGTTAGAACAGTCACCCATTTAAACTGGTAAGACTCAGTTCACAGTCTTTAATCCATCTAGTGGACACTTCCACAGTTCTTCTCTTTATGATCACACAGTTGGATATATAAGGACAGCTACAATCAACCTCTCAGATCATCTGTCTTTATAAATGGGAAATGATTATCTAATTTGTGATGTCTCCTTCAAAAAAGGTTCATATGCAATGATACTCTCTCATACATAGATATTACAAGTGTTCCAATGAGTTAGCAAACAGATGGGAAGCCTTACAATCTCAAATCAGAATTACAAGGTCTTTCAGAATAGAAATAGGGTTCTAACAAAAGCCATTTTGTAATACTCAACACATAATGTGACTTCTCTACTAAAAGGACAAACTGTATTTTCATTGCAGGTTTAACTTTATGAAATCAAACACACAGTAATAAAGTATTATCTCTAGATGAGCCACACTAAAGATCTTGAATAAAAGCACTGATTTTCTCATGATTTTCAGTTCAAAGTGAAATTTTAGAAAATTGATCACTAATGCTTTTTCAGTAGAAAGCTAGAGGGCATACTGATCTTCGTCATGTTTAAATTCTTCCAAATTAATATTTTAAGAAAAAGTAAAACTAAGAAAATGATCACAAAACGTAATCTTTGAGCTTTGACTGACCACAACACACAAAACAATGAAACAAACACAAAACTATCTTCTAGCTAATAGCCAACTGTCCCTACTGAGTGACCTGAACATAATTCCACTAGGTAGGAAGAGTGGAGGCTATGAGGGGAAAAAGTTAATCACCTGATTTTTTTTTTATTCTATAGGAAAACTAGAAAAATGTACTGGCAGTCAGGTAGAAAGGGTGGAGGAATTAGAGCCAGGGATTTGAGTTCTACTACTACTACTAGCAGTAGCATTAATTCACTATAAGTGGCATTCAATAGCTCTGATGAGATAGAGACAGTTTCCCCAACTGAAAAATTAGGGATTAGTGGCAACTCAATAATTTTGAAGGTCTTTTTTAGGGCTGGCATTCCATGTATAAAGATGTCAAACTTATCAAGAGTGGTGTAAACTGAAGAATGCATAAGCATTTAGTATATATATATGGTGTTGAATCAAGCTTGGTACACCATATAATATTATATGTGTTGTTGAATCAAGCTTGTTACTTACGTGTTTTCATTTTTTATATGCTTACTAATTTCTAAAATCTATGTCATCTATCAATAATCAGGAGATGTGTTTTGAAACCTAGTACTATAAAGGTAGATTTTTTAATGTCTATAGTATTGTCATATTTTTGTGATTAGTTCTAGACTGTTTATTCTGATTACCATGTTTTCAATGGTAAGAATATATATTTATCCATTCCAGTGTTGATGAACATTTTGATCGTTTTCAATTTTTGGACATTTAAAATAGTGCTGCTATGTACATTTTGGTACACATATTTTGATGACATGTATTCAGGATACATAGTGTATTAGTTATTTTCACACTGCTATAAAATTACTACCTGAGACTGTATTTTATAAAGGAAAGTCTCATAATTCTGCATGGCTGGGGAGGCCTCAAGAAACTTACAATCATGGCAGAAGACAAAGGGGAAACAGTCACCTTCTTCACATGGTGGCAGGAGAGTGAGAGAGTGCGCACAGGGAATCTGTCACTTTTAAACCATCAGATCTCATGAGAACTACCTGACTATCATAAGAATACTATGAGGGAAATGGCCCCCACAATTTAATCACCTCCCACAAGGTGCCTGCTTCCCCTTTGTCTTCTGCCATGATTGTAAGTTTCTTGAGGCCTCCCCAGCCATGCAGAGCTATGAGACTTTCCTTTATAAAAAAACAGTCTCAGGTAGTAATTTTATAGTAATCAACACATGGGATTACAATTCAAGATAAGATTTGGGTGGGGACACAGAGCCAAATCATATCATTCAGTCCCTGGCCCCTTCCAAATCTCATGTCCTTTTCACATTTCAAAACCAATCATGCCTTCCCAACAGTCCCCCAAATTCTTAACTCATTCCAGCATTAACCCAAAAATCCAAGTACAAAGTTTTATCTGAGACAAGGCAAGTCTCTTCCACCCATGAGCCTGTAAAATCAAAAGCAAGTGGGCACTTCCAACATATAATGATGGTACAGGCATTGGGTAAATGTTCTCATTACAAATGGGAGAAATCAGCCAAAACAAAGGGGCCACAGGACCTATGCAAGTCCAAACTTCAGTGAGGCCATCATTAAATCTTAAAGCTCCAAAATAATCTCCTTTTACTCCATGTCTCACACCTAGGACACAGTGATGCAAGAGGTGGGCTCCCAAGGCCTTCGGCAGCTCTGCCCCTCTGGCTGTACAGGGCACAGCCCCTGTGGCTGCTTTTATGGGCTAGTGTTGAGTGTCTGCAGCTTTTCCACATGCACAGGGCAAGTTGTCAGCATATCAACCATTCTGGGGTCTGGAGGACAGTGGCTCTCTTCTCACAGCTCCACTAGGCAGTGCCCCAGTGGCAACTCTGTGTGAGGACTCCAAACCCACATTTCCCCTCTGCATTGCCTAGTAGAGGTTTTCCATGAGGGCTCCACCCCTGCAGCAGATTTCTTCCTGGACATCTAGGCATTTCCATATGTCCTGTGAAATCTAGGCTGAGGTTCCCAAACCTCAACTCTTATCTTCTGCACACCCACAGGCCCAAAACCACATGGAAGCTGCCAAGGTTTGGGGCTTGCAGTCTCTGAACCAATGGCCTGAGAAGTATGTTTGCCCCTTTTAGCTACAGCTGGAGCTGTAGTGGCTGGGATGAAGGGCATCAAGTTCCAAGGCTGCGCAGAGGAGCCGGCACCTGGGCCCTGTCCACGAAACTATTTTTCCCTCCTAGGCCTCCAGGCCTGTGACGAGAGGAGCTGCCTTGAAGATCTCTGGAATGCCCTGGAGACATTTCCTGCATTGCCTTGACAATTAACATTTGATTCCTTATTTTACCAATTTTTGCAGCCAGCTTGAGTTTATCCCCAGAAAATAGGTTTTTCTTTTCTACCTCATGGTCAGACTGCAAATTTTCTAAACTTTTATGCTCTGCTTCCTTTTGAAATATAAGTTCCAATTTCAAACCAACTCTTTGTGAATGCATATGACTGAGCACTTTCCAAATGAGTGAGGTCACCTCTTGAATGCTTTGCTTCTTAGACTTTTCTTCCAACAAATACTCTAAATTACCTCTCTCAAGTTCAAAGTTACACAGATCTCTAGGGTAGGGGCAAAATGCTGCCATTGTCTTTGCTAAAGTGTAGCAAGAATGACCTTTGCTCTGGTTCCCAAGAAGTTTCTCATCTCCATCTGAGACCACCTTAGCCTGGACTTCATTGTCCATATCACTGTCAGCATTTTGGTCAAAGCCATTCAACAGGTCTCCAGGAAGTTCCAAACTTCCCACATCTTTCTGTCTTCTTCTGACCCCTCCTAACTGTTCCAACCTCTTCCTATTACCCAGTTCCAAAGTTGTTTCCACATTTTCAGGCTACCTTTGTAGTAGAAGTCCACTCTGTTAGTAACAATACTCTGTATTAGTCTGTTTTCATACTGCTATAAAGATACTACTTGAGACTGGATAATTTATAAACAAAAGAGGTTTAACTGACTCATAGATCTGCATGTCTGGGGAGGTCTCAGAAAATTTACAATCATGGCAGAAGATGGAGGGGAAACAGGCACCTTCTTCATAAGGTAGCAGGAGAGAGAGGGAGCCTGCATGCAGTATAAACTGCCACTTTTAAACTTCCAGATCTCGTGAGAACCCCATCACTGTCACAAGAGCAGCATGGGTGAAATGGCCCAGATGATCCAGTCATCTCCCACCAGGTCCCTCCCTTGTCATATGGGGATTGAAATTTGAGATGAGATTTGGATGGGGACACAGAGCCAAACGATATATCATAGATCCATAGATATAGAAATGCTTGGCTGATTGCAGTGGTTCACACCTGTAATCCAGCACTTTGGAGGGCCAAGGTGGGTGGCTCACTTGAGTTCAGTACTTTGAGACCAGACTGGTAAAACCTTGTCTCTACTAAAAATACAAAAATTAGCCAGGTGTGGTGGTGTGTGCCTGTGGTCCCAGCTACTCAGGAGGCTGAGGGAGGAGAATCACTTGAACCCAGGAGGTGGAGGTTGCAGTGAGCCAAGATCGCACCACTGCACTCCAGTCTAGGTGACAGAGTGAGACTCCACCTCAAGAAATAAAAAAGGATATGCTCCATATTTTCAGCAACAATTTATACCATATTCCATCTTGACGTTATAGTTATTCCAGTGTAAGTCTTACAATATCTCACTGTATTTTTAAAATAAGAATTTTTAGAACAATTTTAAATTTACAGAAAAATTGCAGATAGTATAGAGAGTTACCAGGCATTCTGCATTCAGTTTCCCCTATTATTAATATCTTTACATTAGTTTGGTACATTTATTATATTATATAAACTAATAATGATATATTATCACTAATTAAAACCCATAGTTTATTCAGATTTCTTTAGTTTTTCTCTAATGTTACTTTTCTGTTTCAGGATTCTATTTAAAATACTGCATATTTAGTGGCCACATTTCTTTCTCTTTTTTCTTTTTCTTTTTCTTTTCTTCTTTTTTTTTTTTTTTGAGATGGAATTTAGCTCTGGTTGCTCAGGCTGGAGTGCAATGGCACTATTTCAGCTCATTGCAACCTCTGCCTCCCGGGTTCAAGTGATTCTCCTGCCTCAGCTTTCCAAGTAGCTGGGATTACAGGCATGCACCACCATGCCCAGGTAATTTTGTATTTTTGGTAGAGATGGGGTTTCTCCACGTTGTTCAGGCTGGTCTCAAACTCCCAACTTCAGGTGATCTGCCCACCCCCCCCCATCAGCCTCCCAAAGTGTAATCCCCCAAAGGGATTACAGGCATGAGCCACAGTGCCAGGCCCAAGTTACCACATTTCTTACTAGTTGCCCTATCTCTTTAGACTCCACTTGGCTGTGACAGTTTCTTCTTTTTGAGTGTCCTTGATTTTGATGACCTGGACATTTTGACATTTTAGTACTGGTTGTGTATTTTGTACAATGTTTCATAATTGGAATTTGTCACATGTTTTTCTTATAATTATATTGCGGTTTGGGGGAGGAAAATCACACAGGTAAAGGACAATTTTCATTACATTGTATCAAGGGTATGTATTATCAACATACTTACTATTGGTGTTGATTTTGATCAACAGTTGAGCTAATATTTGTCAGATTTCCCCACTATAAAATTACATTTTTGCCCCTTTTTATACTGTACTTTTTGGAAGAAAGTCGCTGTGTGCAACCCACCTTAACAAGTTATGCCCCTTGAAGTTTGAGTATCTGCATAAATTATTTACATTTTTTCTATCTGGGAGATTTGTCTCATCTCCCACATATATTTATTTATTCAATCATTTTTATTAATATAGACTCATGAATATTTAATTTACATTTACATTATAATCCAATGTACTTTGTCTCGCTGATCAAATTGTTCCGGCTTTGGCCACAGGAAACTTTTTCAGTAGACTCTTGTTTCTCTTTGACATATTCCCATCTTTCTGGGTTTTGTGGTATTTATTTGTTTGTTTTTAAGTTTTTTTTAGCATTTTCTTCTTCCTAGTTTTCCCAGCACCATTATTGAATAAGAGATACCTTCCCCATTGCTTTGTTAGCTTTGTTGAAGATCAGATTGTTGGAAGTGTGCAGCCTTGTTTTGGGGCTCTCTATTCTGTTCCATTGGTCTATCTATCTGGGTTTGTACCAGTACTATGCTGTTTTGGTTACTTTAGCCCTGTAGTACAGTTTGAAGTCTGGTAACTTAATACCTTCATCTTTGTTCTTTTTGTGTAGGATTGCCTTGGCTATTTGGGTTCATTTATGGTTTCAAATGAATTTTAAAATAGTTTTTTTCTAGCCTGTGGAAAATGTCATTAGTAGTTTGATAGGAATAGCACTGAATCTGTACATTGCTTTGGGAATTATGGCCATTTTAATTATATTAATTCTTCTAATTCATGAGCATGAAATGTTTTTTCACTTATGTCATCTCTGATTTCTTTGAGCAGTGTTTTGTAATTCTCATTGTAGAGATCTTTCACCTGTCTGGTTAGCTGTATTCCTAGGTATTTTATTCTTTTTGTGTAATTGTGAACAGAATTGAGTTCCTGATTTGGCTCTTGGTTTGACTCTTGTTTGTCTATAGAAATGCTAGTGATTTTTGTACATTGATTTTGCATCCTGAAACTTTACTGAACTTGTTTATCAGCTGAAGGAAATTTTGGGCCAAGACTATGGTGTTTAACTGGACCCCTTCCCTACATTACATACAAAAATCAACTCAATATGGATAAAAGACTTAAATGTAAAACCCAAAGGAATATATGGATGTGCACACACACACACATGCACACACCTATAAATACATCTATATGAAAATGTCTGTATCTATATTAAATTAAACATGAGTTCATACCAATGGCTCCATCTTTATACCATTACCACATGGATAATTCTTATCTCCTGCCCTGCTTATCCATAAATCTCAATTCCAAAAATGAGAAATCTGGTCTCCACTATTCACCATAGATTTACTTAATTGTTCAATTCTAGTACACATACAGAGGGTGGGTCTACCTCTCCCAGAGAACTGACTCAAATGTTAATCTCTTTTAATCACAGACACACCCAGAAACATTACTTTGCATCCTTCAATCCAATCAAGTTTACACTCAATATTAACCATCATAGTGCCCTTTATCAGATAAAATTCATTTCTATTCTTTGAGAGTTTTTCATCAGGCATAAATATGACATTTCACATCACAACTGCTTTTTCAGCACCTATTGAGATGTTCAGGTGGTTTTCTTTTTATAACTTTTAATATGGACAGTTGTACTGATTGTTTTTAAATGTTAAACCAACCTTACATTTCTAGGGTAAATCCCACTTTATCGTGATATATTATCCTTTTACCATATCACTGGATTTGATTTTGCTAAAATTTTGTTTGCAATTTGATAACAATAACATATATGTTGATAGAGTTACCAATATGTAGTTTGGTTTTCTTACGAGAAAGATATTATAATATCTGTCTAGTTTTGATATAATGGTAATTTTGGCTTCATAGAATAGGCCAGAATTCTGTTAAAAAGTATCTCTATTTAAAACTTTTTGAAAGCATTTATGAAAAATTGGCACTGTTTCTTCCTTAAATGTTCTGTGACATTCACCAGTGAAGCCATCTGGACCCAAAGGTTTTTATGGAAAGTTTTTAACTACAGTATCAAGTTGTGTAATAGGTATGGGGCTATTCTTGTTTTCTGTTTCTTCTTGAGTGACTTTTTGGTATTTGTGTCTTTCACAGGCATCCATTTGAAGTTGTCTAATTTATTGGCATAAAATTGCTCAAGTATTTATCCTATTAAGATCTGTAAATCACAGTAATATAATCTCTCTCTTTCCTGATATTAGTAATTTATGTTTTCTCCTTTTTTTCCTGATCAGTTTGACTTTATCAATTTTATTTACCTCCTCAAGGAATCAGCTTTTGGTTTTATTGATTTTCTCTATTGTCTTTATGCTTTCTATTTCATTGATTTGTTCTCTGATGTTATTTTCTTTGTTTTGCTTAATTTGGGTTTAATTATTACATTTTCATTTCCTTAAGATGGGAATGAACAATCTATAGTCTTTTAAACGAAATGGCTTATCTCGTCCTTATTTCCTAAACTGTGATTCCAAAAGTCAGATTTATTTCATCAATAAGAAGAGACATTTTTCATAATTTATAGATAGCCTCCCTGCCTCTAGGTATATCCTAGGGTCTCCAAACCACTCTACAAACATCCAGGACTTTGGTCTTCTTGTGGGTGCACTCCCATGTAGAATAATGTCAGTGAAGAAAAGGATTCAAAGATCATGCAATTTAACATGAGAGAGGAATGTGTCTGTATAATGTCATGCAGTAAATTAGGAACAGAGCCACAGTTAAAACTCATGATTCCAGACTTTATACCTAATCTTCTTTTCACTATATTATGCTATTTTCTAAACTTGTCCCATTAAGCTGTCATAGCATGAACTAAATGTAATATCCTACTCCAAAATGACATGCTTTAGATAAATCAATATTCTAATTTGCAAAATAATACAAATTTATCAAATTTTAAAAATTGTATTTTATGCCTTCAATTCAAAGGCTGTCTATTTAAATACACATCAGCCAGTTAATCCAGCAGTGGATTTTATAAGCACTTGTCCTTTCAAGTCTGCCACATAGCTGAGCTCATTACATCAGTCACAGGCAAAGACACCAATGCCTGTATATATTACAATAGAAGGGTAATTATTGCTGTTTTCTTTAAAATACATAATTTTAAGTGTAGTAGAGTATTTTGTATATTGGTCTCAGTCTGGGACACAGTCTTATTTTATGTGTGGCAGTGCTCAAAGGAATTTACTATCTATGTAAGTTAAAGGAATGGAAAACGCAAGAAAGAGAGTAAGAGAACTTGCGCGCGCGTGTGCGTGTGTGTGTGTGTGTGTGTGTGTGACGGGGGGAGAGAGAAGAGAAGAGGTGAAGGAAATGAGGGAACAAGAGATAAAAGTTATCATTTTCTCCTCAGCTTTCTACTTGAACTAAAAAAAAAAAAAAAAAGCTGAACAATGTTCTTAAATTTTCTAAACAATCTAAACCAAATCACTAAAATATATATTAAGAAAAGCTAAAAATTATTGGGTTGTATGTCTATCAGTTTAAACTTCATTATAAGTTACATAAGTAAAGTGGCATGACAGGAACACTGGAAAGCTGTCCTTCCTTGTGAGATGATGGATATGTTAATTTGCTAGACTGTAACTATTTTACTGTGTACAAATACATCAAAGCATCATGTTGCGTACCTTAAATACATATGATAAAAAATAAAGATAAAAGAAAGATGTCCTTCCTGCTCAAAATCATTTCCCCAACTGATATCTCAATATTTATGAACAATCCACTCTATCTATGTTTTCAATATTCCAACTTTCCTTTTAAATGAAAAATCCTCGTAGGAGAATAGCATACTAAGTTTCTAATATTTTAGTGAGAAGTAATTTACTGATCAATTTACTCACCCTACAATGTTGTTAGAAATGAACCTACTTCTAGACAATGATTCCTAAAGAGTATAATTCAGGATTGTTACCACTAGAAACCTTAGAGATCATCTAGTTGGACCTTCTAATTTTATAATTGAGAAAACCTATATATTAAGAGACTATTTTAATGTCACATATTGAACACTTTTCATTGCATTATAATTCTCTATTATTACTTACAACATACATCAAAGCTGTATCATCATTCTCTGTTTGGGAAGAAGCCTCACATAATGGAAAATGTGCCAAAAGACATAATATGGTAAAGTGACTAGAACACAGACACTGGAAGGCATTATGTATATTTATTTCTCACATCAAAATTTTTAGCTAAACATTACTATTCTCATTTTAAAGATGAGAAGACTAATCCTCAGAAAATTGCACATGGTCACAACTGGTGTTAGATTCAAGATTCAAACCCAATTCTGTCTGACTCCAAAGTCAGTGTTCTTTTTTTGAAATAGCTTAGTATTTGGGACACACTTAGCATTCAGTAAGACTCCAAGGCTAGCACTTTTTCTTTGAAATAACTTAGTATTTGGGACATGTATTAGTCCATTTGCATGCTGCTAATAAGGACATCCCTGAGAATGAGCAATTTACAAAAGAAAGAGGTTTATTGGACTTACAGTTCCACATGGCTGGGGAGGTCAGACAAGAGAGCTTGTGCAAGGAAACTCCCATTTTTAAAACAATCAGATCTCATGAGACTTATTCACTATCATGAGAACAGCATGGGAAAGCCCGCCCTGTGATTCAATCATTTCCCACCAGGTCCATCCCACAACACGTGGTAATTATGGGAACTACAAAATGAGATTTAGGTGGGGATACAGAGTCAAACCATATCAGGTCATATCACCTGACACCCTCCCCCTAATATATAACTTCAGAAATATTTAGTGAACATCTTCTCTCTGCCAGCCACTATGTTAAGAGCTGGGAATACAGAAAATAGATATACTCTGTGCCTTTAAGTCATCCCCTGTCTAGTGACACAGACTTTCTCCTTGACTAAACTTTAGTCAGGCTTCTCTAAGCCCTCTAGTCTTCAACATTTATGTCTGCCTTGTTGGGCCTGCATGGCCCAGTTGTAGTACAAATCTTGCTAACTTAGCTTACAGACCATTTCCCACCCTTGATACTATCTTGTCACTCTCTTGGTGACAAATCCCTACTTGCCCATGCTGCATTAGAAACTGAGCTAAGTTCTATACTGAGGTCTCTTTCCCCCATTGCAATAGCTCTGAATAAAATTTATTTTTACTGCTTTAACTACTGTCCAGCTCTGGTTTTCATTAACACTAGTAAGTAGAAAAACATGGACACAGTAATAACTTAAGTGATGAGGGAGAATCATGGCACTTTTAAGGACACTGAAATCAGGAGAGGGTAAGATGTTAGGGCACAGCGTTGACACTTGAGTCTAAAAAGATAGAATGCTCTCCTTCTTTAAAGTGCTTGCATTACACAGGAAAGCAATTGTGCAAACATGAATAATAAAGTCAAAAATCCCATGATTTTCAGACTAGGTTCTCAGAACCATCAATTTGCGTATCAAATTGAGAGCAATTTAATTTGAGTATTAGTGAACAATATTGTTTATATTAGTACTCGACAGGAAATACTTACAAATCTTAAATTAAGGGTCCCAAATGTGATTCAGGATTCTCTCTTCTTCAAGTAAATTTAAAACAAATCCTCACCCCCTGATCCAAATTGTTTCCACATTAACACATGTGGTTGCAGGCTTAGAGGTTTTCAAGATAAATAATGAACTAAGTTACCGAAAATTTGGTGTAAGCTTTAAAATGAGAATTGTCATCACTTGAGTATATTTTTCCCCCCAATTTGAATGTGAACAGCAATCCTGCATCTTTGCTTATTTAAAACACAAAATTATCCACAAGAATAGAATTTATTTGTTCAAAAACAAATAATTAAAATGTAATCACCAAAGAAAGAGGGCTTTCCTTTAAAAAAAAAAAAAAAAAAGAAGAAGAAGAAAAAACATTGTCAGTACATTATTTTGAGACATCTAACAGTTGTTAATACTACAAACAGTGTTTCATTCTAAGAGATAACCATCCTAAAGTCCCCGAATTACAAGGGAATTAGTGAGGAGCACAAAGTTAGCGAGAAAAAGAAGCTGTTTAATGATACGTTGAGTGATCTCTTCTAATACTGATTTTTAAAATTAATTTTCTTTCCAATGCAGCTAATTCACTGAGTTGCTCTTGAAAACACCAAGACATTTGATTCCTCTAATATGTAATGTTGCAAGCTAATATACAAGATACTTTTTAAGACATCATGCCATATTTTACCCAACTGGTGTTACCTCAAAAATAATTTCACTTTTGATAATATTTTCTTGATAACTCAATTCACAAATTACTATGTGAATTCTGTGTTTACAAATCCTTTTGTAAGGTAAACAATTGTCATTCTGCCTTAAATACATTAACTATAATAGATACTTTCCAACCTTATTTTGTAAATCATCTTTTAAGATAAATCGTATTTGCATTTACAAATTATTACCAACCTTTCAATCCTTAATTCTCATCATTCTGGAGTTTATTAATTCTTTCTTTTCTTTTTCATTGTTAGTAATTATCTAAAATATAGACTGTCTAGCAAAGTTTCTTCACATAATGATCAAAAATCTGAATGGAGAATAGCAGGTCACAGAGAAGCTAAAAAATCCATTAGCATTGAATCAATGAAAATCAGAACAGAAATAGGCATTGGAAGTGAGATACGAAATAATTAAATAACAATGAAAGATTATTTATAAATAAGTGACAAAAATTATGGTACAGATAATAAAACTTGAAATTTAGACACGATGAAGATGACTGCATACTAGAATAATCAGAGAAAATGCCCTAGAGAACTTAGTTTTACTGGTCCATGAAGAAATTGTAGGGAGGTTTTCACACAGGTAAAGAAAATAGATCATTTGTTACCTCCTACACAGACCAAAAGGGATCTGGGAATGTAAAATTAAGCAAGACACATAATGTACATTTTATTATTATTCTAATTCCCTGAGACATCAAGATCTGTTACTTAAAATCTTCAAAAACTACATTATTACATGTAGTTGTCTTTAATAATTGTTTCAAACTGATGATGACTCCTTTCTCTAGGTGGACCTCCTTTCTATCATGATATAGGCAATGTCATTAATAAGTATTCATTATAAGCAAATTTATTCCCTCAGTAGGTTGATTCCACAAAGATTCTCATTGTCTTCCTGAAAATTCATTACTTTCTTCCTCAGTACACAAATAGAGAAATTGCCCTTAAATAGGGGCATGGAAAGCTCACCAATGGTAACAGGCTGGTAGAAAAACTATAGATGGTGATAAATGGCAGACGTGGTGGTAGAAGCCTGGAAAAATTCTCATTTAATTGTTTCAATATTCTCAGTAAATTAGAAAGTTGAATAAAAACAGGAAGAAGAACTGTTGTGGTTTGAGGACAGAGGGGAATATATGAAATATTTTGGGGGAAGAATGAGAGAGCAATCTGACTAGGAACATATAGTATGATTGCCTAAAAGCAGTAAGATCCCCTTTGAGGATCATAGCCATTAATTATCCTGAGATCAGCACATTCAGCTGTACATGTGCTGATGGGAAATGGGTGGAGAACTGGATTAAAACAGGAGTTCAGTTTTGCCAGAAGAGGAAAGTAAAAGAAGTGAAAGAAAGCCAAAAGCATATCCAAGGAAATGATTATCATTGACCAGAAAGTGTAAGCTCAGTAGAAGAAATCGAAGACAATGAGACGATAACATAGACTGGCATTCTCAATGAAGTCAAAAGTAAGTTGAGGTAAAGGTTCTAGAAGGTGAGAGCTAGACAGATGATGGTGATAAACAGAGAGTCCCATGCCTGAAGTTTAGATTATTGGATGGTGCTTCCATCATTGATTCTGGGGCCCAAATATTTCTACCATGAGGGGGACCATACCATAGAATGATCCGTGAGTTAAAGTATATATTGCCTCTTGTAAGAGAGAACCCCATCCTTTCAGAGTGTTGTGTTCCTATTGATGCCCTGAGTTTTCAATAAGCCATTTTGCTTTTCCATTAGGCCAGCCACTACCAAGCGGTGGTTTTCGTGACAATACCAGTTAACTTCATAGACATGAGCTCATTGCTGTACTTGCTTTCCGGTAAAATGAGCTCCCTGGTCAGACACAAAAATATAGAGAATGTCATGACAGCTGATAAAGCCTCTTCTGAGTGCTAGATCTTGCTATTAGCAGAATAATTACAGTAGGCCCCAGTGTCTGTTGTTTCCTTGTGTATGATCTTGTGTAATCAGTGTTTGGCTCCCATTCATAAATATGAACATACAGTATTTGGTTTTCTGCTCCCATGTTAGTTTGTTTAGGATAATGGCCTCCAGTTCCATTCATGTTGCTGCAAAGACATGATCTTGTTCCTTTTTAAGGCTACATAGTATTCTATGGTGTATATGTACCACATTTTCTTTATTCAGTCTACTATTGGTGGGCATTAAGGTCAATTCCATGTCTTTGCTATTGTGAATAGTGCTGCGATGAATATACATGTGCATGTGTCTTTATAAGAGAATGATTTATATACCTTTATTGGTATATACTCCTATATTGGTATACCCAATAATGGGATTGCTGGGTCAAATAGCAGTTTTGTTTTGAGTTTTTTGAGATCACTACGTTACTTTCCACAACGGCTGAACTAATTTACATTACTACCAGCAGTGTATAAATATTCCTTTTTCTTTGCAACCTTGCCAGCATCCGTTATTTTATTTTATTTTTTTTACTTTTAATAGTAGCCATTCTGACTGGTGTGAGATGGTATCACATATGTGGTTTTCATTTGCATTTCTCAAATTAGTGGTGCATAACATGTTTTCATGTGCCTGTAGGTCACAGGTATGTCTTCTTTTGAAAGTGTCTGTTCATGTCCTTTGCCCATATTTAATGGGGTTGTTTTTTGCTTTTAATTTGTTTCAGTTTCTTATAGCTATTGGATATCAGACCTTTGATGGTTGCATAGTTTGCATATTTTCTCCCATTCTGTAGGTTGTGTGCTTACTCTGTTGATAGTTTATTTTGCTGTGCAGAAGCTCTTTAGTTTGATTGGTCCTATTTGTCAATTTTTGTTTTGGGTGCAATTGCTTTTGGTATCTTTGCCATGAAATCTCTGTCAGGGTATATGTTCAGAATCGTATTTCCTAGGTTATCTTCCAGGATTTTAATGGTTTTGGTTTACTATTTAAATATTTAATGCATCTCAAAATGATTTTTGTGTGTGATGTAAGGTAGAGGTCCAGTTTCAATCTTCTGCATATGGCTAGCCAGTTACCCTAGCACCATTTATTGAAAAGGGAATTGTTTCCTCGTTGTTTGTTTTTGTTGACTCTGTCAAAGATCAGATGGGTGTAAGTGTGTGTCCTCATTTCTGGGCATGCTATTCTGTTCCATTGGTCTATATGTCTGTTTTTGTAGCACTATTATGTGTTTTTGGTTACTGTGGCCTTGTAGTATAGTTTGAAGTCAGGTAACACGACACCTCCGTGTTTGTTTGGCTTAGGAATGCCTTGGCTATTTGGGCTCTTTTTTGGTACTATATGAATTTTAGAAGTTTTTCTAATTATGTGAAGAATGCCATTTGTAGTTTGATAGGAATAGGATTGAATCTGTAGATTGCTTTTGGAAATATGGCCATTTTAACAATATTGATTCTATCCATGAGCATAAAATGTTTTTCATTTATTTGTGTTATCTCTGATTTCTTTGAGAAGGGTTCTGTAATTCTCATTGTAGACATCTTTCATCCACCTAGTTTGATAAATTCCTATTTTTTTGTGGCTGTCGTAAATGAGGTTGCATTCTTGATTGACTCTCAGCTTGGACATTGTAGGCATCTAGAAATGCTACCAATTTTTGTATATTAATTTTGTATCCAAAAACTTTGCTGAAGTTTTTTTTAAAAATCAGATCTAGGAGTTTTGGGGCAGAGACAATGGGGTTTTCTAGGTATAGATTCATGTCACCTGCAAAAAGAGATAGTTTGACTTCTTCTCTTTCTATTTGGATGCTTATCTTTCTTTCTCTTGCCTGATTACTCTGGCTTTGACTTCCAGTACTGTGTTGAATAGGAGTGGTGAAAGTGGGCATCCTTGTCTTGTGCTGATTTTCAAGGGAAATGCTTTCAGCTTTTTCCCACTCAGTATGATACTGGCTGTAGGTCTCTCACAGATGGTTCTTGTTATTTTGAGGTGTGTTCCTTCAATACCTAGTTTGTTTAGGGGTTTTAACAAAAATGGATGCTGAATGTTATCAAAAGTCTTTTCTGTGTCTATTGAGATGATTGTGTAGTTTCTGGTTTTAGTTCTGTTTTGTGATTAATTACATTTATTTTTTTATTTTTTTATTTTTATTTTTTGTATTTCTTAGTAGAGACGGGGTTTCACCGTGTTAGCCAGGATGCTCTCGATCTCCTGACCTCGTGATCCGCCCGTCTCGGCCTCCCAAAGTAATTACATTTATTAATTTGCATATGTTGAAACGTTTTGCATCACAAGAGTAAAGCCTACTTGATCATGGTGGATTAGCTTTTTGGTATGCTGCTGGATTCAGTTTGCCAGTATTTTGTTGAAAATTTTTGCATCTATGTTTATCAAGAATATTCTCCTGATTTTTTTTTATGTCTCTGCCAGGTTTAGGTAACAAGATGATGCTAGCCTTATAAAATAAGTTAGGGGGGAGTCATGCCTTAATTTTTTGGAATAGTTTCAATAGGAATGGTACCAAGTTTTGTTTATACATCCACTAGAATTCGGCTGTAAATTCATTTGGTCCTGGGCTTTTTCTGGTTGGTAGATTTTTTAACTACTGATTCAATTTTGGAACTCATTATTGGTCTGTTCAGGGATTCAATTTCTTCCTGATTTAATCTTGGGAGGTTGTATATTTCCAGGAATTTATCTTTTCTTCTAGACTTTCAAATGTGTGTGCCTAGAGGTATTCATAGTACTTTTGAGGGTTGTTTTTATTTCTGTGGGGTCAATAGTAATGTCCTCTTCATCATTTATAATTGTGTTTATTTGGATCTTCTTTCTTTTTTTTATTTGTCTAGCTAGTGGTCTATCAATCTTATTTATTCTATCAAAACACTAACTCATGGATTCAATGAACTTTTGTATGATTTTTTTTTGGTGTCTCACCTTCCTTCAGTTTAGCTCTGATTCTGGTTATTTCTTTTCTTCTACTAGGTTTGGAATTGGTTTCCTCTTGTTTCTCTCATTCCTCTAGGTGTAATGTTAGGTTATCAATTAGAGATCTTTATAACTTTTTCGATGTAGGCATATAGCGCGACAAACTTCCCTCTTAACATTGATTTAGCTGTCTCCCTGAGATTCTGGTATGTTGTATCTTTGTTCTCATTAATTTCAAAGAATGTCTTGATTTCTCTCTTAATTGCATTGTTTACTCGAAAGTCATTCAGAAGCAGATTGTTTGATTTACATGTAATTCTAGCATTTTGAGCAACTTTCTTAGGATTAATTTCTATTTTTATTGAGCTGTGGTCTGAGAGTGTGTTTGGTATGATTTCAGTGTTTTTGAATTTGCTGAGGATTGTTTTATGGCTGATCATGTGTTAATTTTAGAGTATGTGGCAATGTGCACATGAGAAGAATCTATATTCTGTTGGTTTGGGGTAGACAGTTCTATAGATGTCTATTAGGCCCATTTGGTCAGGTTTTGAGTTCTGTTTTCAAATATCTGTGTTAGTTTTCTGCTTTGATGATGTACCTAATACTGTCAGTGGGGTGTTGAAGTCTCCCACTATTATTGTGCGGTTATCTAAGTCTCTTTGTAGGGCTCTAAGAACTTGCTTTATGAATTTAGGTGCTCCTGTGCTCATGCATATATATTTAGGATAGTTAGGTCTTCTTGTTGAATTGAACACTTTACCATTATGTAGTGCCCTTCTTTATGTTGTTTTTGTTTGTTGTTGTTGTTTTTTGTCTTTGCTGGTTAAAAGTCTCTTTTTTCTGAAGTTAGACTTGCAACCCTTGCTTTTTTCTGTTTTCTCTTTGCTTGGCTGATGTTGCAAGAAGTCAGTGACCCCAAGCGGAAGGACCAGCTGGAACCATGGCAGAAGAACATAAATTATGAAGATTTCATGGACATTTATCAGTTCCTCAAATTAATACTTTTATAATTCTTATGCCTGTCTTTACTGCAGTCTCTGAACATAAATTGTGAAGACTTCATGGACATTTATCACTTCCCTAATAATATTCTTATAATTTCTTATGCCTGCCTTTACTTTAATCTCTTAATCCCGTTCTCTTTGTAAACTGAGAATGTACATCACCTCAGGACCACTATTGTACAAATTGATTGTAAAACATATGTGTTTGAACAATATGAAATCAGTGCACCATGAAAAAGAACAGAATAATAGCACTTTTCAGGGAACAAGGGAAGATAACCATAAGGTCTGACTGCCAGGGAGTCGGGCAGAATACAGCCATATTTTTCTTACTGCAGAGAGCCTCTAAACGGATGTGCAAGTAAAAGAGATATCGCTGAATTCCTTTCCCAGCAAGGAATACCCTGGGGAAGGAATGCATTCCTGAGGGGAGGTTTATAAATGGCCGCTCTGGGAGTGTCTGTCTTATGAGGTTGAGATAAGGACTGAAATACACCCTGGTCTCCGGCAGTACCCTCAGGCTTACTAGGATTGGGAAATTCCAGCTTGGTAAATTTTGGTCAGACCGGTTCTCTGCTCTCAAGCCCTTTTATCAAGACAATACATGCACAGTGGGACATAGACTCTCCGTAATTCTAATTTTGGCTTTGCCTTGTGATCTTTATTGCCCTTTGAAGCATGTGGTCTTTGTGACCTACTCCCTGTTCATACACCCCCTTCTCTTTTAAAATCCCTAATAAAAACTTGCTGGTTTTGCAGCTCAGGGTCATCACGGACCTACCTATATGTGATATCACCCCCAGAGACCCAGCTGTAAAATTCCTCTCTTTGTACTCTTTCTCTTTATTTCTCATACCAGCCAACACTTAGGGAAAATAGAAAAAAACATACATTGAAATATTGGGGGCTGGTTCCCCCGATAGGTTGATTTTTCTTCATCCTTTTACTCTGAGCCTATGGGTGTCGTTGCATGTAACATGGATCACTGAAGACAGCATATCATCAGGTCTTGCTTCTTTATCCAACCTTCCGATATGTGCCCTTTAATTAAGCCATTTAGCCTCTTTATATTTAAGCTTAATATTAACATGTATAGATTTGATCCTGTCCTCACATCATTACCTGGTCATTACGCTGGCTTATTTGTGTGATTGCTTTATACTGTCACTGGTCTATGTACTTAAGTGTGTTTTTGTGGTGACCAGTAAGAGTCTTTCTGTTCCATATTTAGCACTCCCTTAAGGACATCTTGCAAGGGAGGTATAGTGGTAGAAAATTCTCTTAGCACTTGCTTGTCTAAAATGGATCTTATTTCTCCTGCCCTTATGAAGCTTAGTTTGGCTGGATTTGAAATTCTTGAATGAAATTTCTTAAGAATGCTGAAGATAGGTTCTTAATCTTCTTTGACTTACAGGATTTCTGCTGTAAGGTCCATGGTTACCATGAAGGGAGTTCCCTTTGTAGGCTACCTGTCCCTTCTCTCTATCTGCCTTTAACATTTTCTTCCTTCATTTCAGCCTTGGAGAATCTGATGACTGTGTGTCTGGGGGATGGTCATCTTCCATATCATGTCACAGGGGTTGTCTGCATTTCCTGAATTTGACCTATCTAGCAAGGTTGGGGAAACTTTTATGAATGATATCTTCAAATATGTTTTCTAAGTTGCCGCTTTCTCTTCACGTCTTAGTTTCCCTTCATCTGAGAATGTCTATTTTACTGTAATTTCATATCTGAAGGACATTTTTGCTGAATAAAGAGTTTGAGTTGACAATTATTTTCTTTATTTTCTTTTAGCACTTTAAATACCAGTGGTCCCACTTGTTTATGGCTTGTCATGTGTCTGATGAGAAATTACAGAGAGTCAAATCATTGTTCCTCTATAAGTAATGGATCATTTTTGTCTGGATTATTTTAATAATTTTTGTCTTTAGCTTTCATCAGGTTGAATATGATGTGTCTGGTCATGGATTTCTTTGGCTTCATCATGCCTGAAGTTGCCTAAATTTAAATCTGCAAGTTTATGTCATTTGCCAAACTTGATAATTTTTTAGACATTACTTTTGAAAAAGTTTTTCAGTACTGCATTTTTTCTCTCTTTGGCATTCTGATGGCATAAATTTTAGACATTTTATCATTGTTCCACAGGTTCCTGGGGCTGTTCTTAGTTTTTTTAAATATCTTTTCCCTGTGTTGTTCTACTTCTATAATTCCTATTGACCCATTTTCAAGTCCACTGACTCTCATCTGTCATCTTCACTCTGTTCTTGAGCCCATTCATTGAGAATTTGGTTTGGTTTGTTGTTGTTGCTACCCTTTTCTCAGCTCTAACATTTCTAATAGGTTCTTCTGTATATCTTCTATTTCTTTTGTAAAATCTTCTATTTTTCCATTCATTGAGGAAGTGTTTGCAATTGCTTGCTGTAGCATTTCTACAATAAGATGTTTAAATTTTTGTCTGATGATTCCAACACCTGTGTCATTTGTTCTGGAATCTCAGTTCTTCTCCATGCAAGTTGAAATATTCTTAGTTTCTCATATATCACGTTATTTTGAATTAAATCCTGGATGTTTTGAATAATACACTATGAGATAGTAGGTTCTATTTAAATCTTATTGAAAATGTTGATATTCTTCTTTCAGTAGGAAATCAATTTGGTTAAGTTTAGGCTGTAAGTTCTAACCCATCTTCTGCAGTCTATGATTTAAATGTCACTTCAGTTGTCAAAGCCTTTGCATTTCCATTTGTACCTGTTCCACATGTGCACCAACCAGTATCAGTCTATGACCTGGGTAGTGGTCTATTGGTTAGTTCGTGTCTCAAAGTCTTTAGTATAGTTATTAGGGTCAGATCCACACATGTGCATCTCAAAGATGAGTTCAGGAATTAATGTTCTACTTGTGGACTAATTTCCCTGAGCTCTATCTTCCCCATGATTGCCACAATACTAACCAAATTTCTTGGGCTCCACTTTTCACACCTCCTACTAAAAAGCTGAAATTGTATTTACTCCTCTCTGTCACACACTTATGTGACTGAACCACATGTAGAGCTAAGTGGCAAGAGGAAAGGGGAGAAGACAGCAACAGGGGAGGGGGGGGTGTTTATCCCACCATCTTGGAGGTCATGCCTCCACTGATCAGAAGTTTCCTCTCTCCCAAATTTAGTCTCCTTGCAGGTTCCCACTGAAGCTTCTTTATCCACCCTACAAGCTTGCCTGGGGACCAGTGTGCAGGAAAAGAGAGAACAAATAACTCAAGAATCTTATATTATCTTTCTGAGATTAAGAAGTTTAATTTCCTTTTCCTTGAGCTGGAACTACAGGGCTTTTCCTAGAGATCTCTCTTTCTGCACATATGCCCACATCCAGGTTTCAGGATGTACATTTAGGCCAGAGAACACCAATGGGAGAAAAATGATAAACCTGTAGGCTTTTTCTTAGTATATTGAATTCTAGTCTTCTTTCCTACTCTGCTTGCTAATATTTCCTTCTGAGTACTCAATTATTTTCTATGCATTCCATCAAAGTTTTACAGTTGCTATCAGTGGGAGAGACAGGTAGGGTGTGCCTACTCTATTGTGCTCCAAAGCAGAATCCATTAAATTTTAAAAGAAAGATGTAGAAAAATTTCTAATATTTAACTTTACTATACTCCTAATATTAATCCCATTCAAAGTTGGTGCATTTTATTCTCTTAATATTTGCTGAAACAGAATTACTAATATGTTAACTAGAAATTTTGCATTTATGCTCTTAAGTATAATTGCTTCCATAGTTTTCTTTTCTTTCTTCTGGCTTACATAGAATTGTGGCAGCTTTGTATACTGTCTTTGATATATTTCATTTTTCTGAAGTTCAAATAACATGAATTATTCATTCACTGAACATGGGAATTCACCATTAAAAATTTCTAGGTTAAATGTTGTCTTGTTAGTTTTTCTAAAATTTATCTGTAAGTTTTTCTCCTTACCTATTAAGGAGAAAAATAAATTTGACAATTGTTAGATGCAGCCACTAAAACTACAAAGTGGATTATGTAAATTAATATATAACATTCTGTAAATCTAATAGTAAACAAACTTGAATAATACTGTGGAAAATCCATGCCTTTACAGGAAAAATAACTACATGAGCATGCCTTTCCGTAAGTTGCTTCTCATTTTCATTTAGAGTGTAACAAATACAACAAAATCAAAAAAAAAAAAAAGCAAAGGATATCTGAAAAATCAGTAAGTCAAAAACCTTTTTCTGCTTAGTTCATGTGGTAGAAGAAAAAATGGAACTATGAATCAAAAGGCCTGAATGAGAAAACTAACTCTAGTACTTACTGGTTGTGTGACATCAGAATATATCACTTAATGTCTTCCGACTTCAATTATCTCATTGATGGAAAGGTTGCTCTATAATTCAGTGTTTCTCACCAGATTTAGTATAAGATTTATCTTTAATACTTAGTAAAAATTATGACTTCAGGAGCTTTACCCCAAGATTCTGATTCCGTAACTCAGTCTTACAAATTTACATTTTAACAAATGCCAAAAGTGATTTAATACCTATTGTTTAACAACTACAACTTAGAATATATAGTAAAATATTCCAATTTCCATTTGGTCTTATCTTGAGCCTTTTTATTAGAAAACAAATAAAAGCAGAACTCAATTTTTAATCCACAGAGCTTTTAACTATCAGTTCTTTAAACCTTGGTTTACAAAACTCATGAATCTCCTGAACAGTTGGAGTTGACAGAAATTGAATCTTTTACTTGAAAGAACTACTTTTACTTGAAAAACATTACTGGGCACTGTGGAAATTTCAAATACAATGTGGTTGGGAAGTGCAAAAAGTTTTTAGGTTGAAACATAGGAAATTGTTAATATTCAATCATTTTTCACCTACAAAACTGCAATTTCCTATTGTTTAACTAAGGTCATTTTCTTTTAGTTTACCCTTTCCCATAGATTAGTTGGCATAATTCTTTTCAGTATTTCTGTACTATTCCTTATGTTGTGAGCAAGGATATTTATAGAAGGCCTGATGGATAGGAAATTATTATGAGGTTTTTAGGTCATTAATTTTAAGAGTTGAGAAGGTTATGTTTGTGCTGGTGATAAAAATCAATGTTAGTTATTTTCTTTCTTTTTTTTTTTTTAGTTATTTTCTTTGTGAACCTATTTACTAGTTTCACCTAATCCACAGTCTCTTCTGACAGAGCAGAGAAAAATGGATAAATCTGCAGGAATTAACTGGTCCCTATCATAGCAGTCAAGTAGCTTCTTAAGATTTGAGCTCTGAGTTGTCTTACTGGTTAGCCAGAAGTTTGGTTGGCAATACACTAAAGAGACACAGAATGAACCAATTTCCAGTATTAGGAAGGAGTAAGGAGATCATTCATTTTTTCATTCTATAAATATTTATCAAGATTTTGCAAGGCACCACTAGACAGTGGGAATTTCAAATATAAATAAGTACCAGTTTTTGTTCTCTAGAGGCTAATAATTTAGTGAGAAAACAGATACATGCACAAGTAATTACATTACAAGGTAGATGGTGTGATAAGGGTTATAACTTTAATATCATCTCTAATGAAATGAATATGTCTACTCACCCAAACAGCACCCAGTGGAGGCGGAGTATATTTGGTCTCATTTCTGTTTTTAAGAAAATGTAATAAAAGGTTTAGATATCTTTAAAAGAGATCAAAGAAAGTTTGTTTTTTTACATACATTGTGAGGTAAATATTTGTATTAATATCTCTAAAGACAACATGGCATCAGTTGACCTATTACTCAGAAATTATAGTTTGTGCTTGGGAATTTATGGTAATGGCAGATAAGACATGGCAAACAGCAGAGCTTCTTGGTTAGCAGCAAGATAGTTTGAATGAACATTAAGTTTGAATATTTAGTTTGAATGAATAATGAAAGAATATATATGAACACTTCATTGGTTCTTAACTTACTTTTGGGGGAGACAGGTGGGTATAGGCTTAGTGTTGTTTTATTTCTATTTTTTTGGTTTATTTCTTTTGTCATAGAACCTGATTTGAGAGTGGATTTATCCTTTGCAGGGAGTTATATGAATGTCATGGTAAAAAACCTATTACAGTACCAGTGACAGCAAAGCTTCAAATATATGGATGCTTCCTTGACCCTAGGATTTACCAGAAGATCTCCACAGGTTTTACAGGTATTAAGTAGTCAAGCCTCAGATCAGCTCTGAAACATGGATATTACCCAGAGTTGTTGCTATGAACCATGGGGCACTAGGATAAATATATTTAAACAGAAAATGTTTCAAGAAACATCAAGCTGAGACTGAACAGTACTGCCCCACACTTGATTGTAGATCATGTGTTAGTACACATGTTCTCCAACTTTCTGATGCCTAAATCCACGGAAGCAACTTATTAAAAACACAGTTATCAGGCCAGTACTTTTGAAAGCCCACATATGTTGTTAAAATACAGGTTCTGTTTCAGTAGGTCTGAGATCAGACTACATATTAAGTACCAGAGGTTGGCACTGGTATCACTCAGAATCAGTAAGTTAGGCTGGGGCTTACCTTGATAAAACATAGATGGCTGGGCTGCACCCCCACAGATCCTAATTCAGTAAGTCTTGGATCAAACCCAAGAATTTACATTCCTAACAAGCTCCCAGGTGATGCTGATGCTACCTGTCTAAGGATGACACTTGGGGTAACACTAATCTCCTTTGCTCTCCATAACTGCTAGTCTGAGCAATCTTATTTTTAACATACTTTGCTGATAATTATAGTGAACATAAAAATTTGAAGACTGTAAAATTCAGTAGAGACTCGCCTGGCTATATATAGGGGGCTGACCCTGGAACAGGAAGCAAATAATACATTTTCATGAAAGCAAAGTTTTCCTTCAGTCAATGCCTGGAGGAGTAACACAAGAAGTAGAACAGTGAGTGGAGATAAGAGGTAGTTGTAAACACATAGGAACAGGACGAACCTTGACTCCAGTTCCAGGCGGCCTAGCTCTTCAAGGTATTACTTGGTTCGGGAGTGGTGGATAGAGGGAGCAGGATCTGACCAAGGCAATGGATGGCAATCATAGAGCCAGAGCAGTTGGTAGAGAAATGAAACATGGAGTGACAAGCCAAATATAAAGCAGTCAGAGCAAGCTGCTCAGGACAAAGGCCCAACTGGATATTGTAGTGGCTAGTCTGACATCATACCTGGAAGGACTGAGTGAAGTGAACATGGACATTTAAAACACTGTATCTATTTCAGTACTAATACCTACAAATCCCTCTTTCTGTTTCATGTGAAATTAGTGTGAGTTCCTTATTGTTTACCATACATACTTCCATTCTGTATGTAATCAGTCTTCTTCAACCATCAAGCTACCTGTCATTTTCATAATTTTTGCTTCTATTTGTCCCAACTTTCTATTTGCCACTGTTTACAGCACAATTGATAATTTTCTTTTTCAAAAAACAATTCTCTCCTGACCACTAAAGTTCACAAATTGTGCCTGGATTCTTTACCTGGCATCTAAAATTCTAATAAAGTTATTTATCAAATTAAGGTCTGAAGACAACTTACAGTATCACACATGTAAAATGCAGATTCCTGGGCATTATTCTAAGCTTACTGAATCTGAATCTCTGGAGCTAAGCCTCTGTATTTTTAAGAGGTCCTCCTGAAAATATCTATGCACACAAAAAGTTGAGAATTATTGTACTTACTGTTCTTTCCACTCCACACCCTGTCCCCCTATAACAGCAGGTAGGCCTCAGCTGTTATAAATTTTCTAGTTTGGGTTACTCCTTCCAGGTGAATAGTTCAAAATAGCTTCTTAGAGGCATAAGATCAATATCAAACTTGAATATTCTGATCTGACGCTACCCCAAAATAGAGAGAAAAAAAATCATTTAAACATGATTAAACAGTTTATTTTCCATGTTAAAATATATAATATAAAGATTGCTTTGAACCAGATCCTCAGAATATCAAACCAAACAGATATACTATTGAGTACATAGAGAAAAAACTACCTACAATGTTAATTTGAAGTAACTTTATCTATGTTGATATCTAATAATACGGAAATAAATAAAATCAGATATAAGCCTGAGTAACATCATCCTCTACTTTATAACCCAGAACATCAAGTATCTTCATTTACTTATTTTATTTTTGGTTAGGTTGGAAGGATAAACCCATCACAGTAGCCTCTGGGCATATTTACAACATTTTGGGAGAGACATTCTACAGTTTCTGTATAAATTCTGAGCAGCTTAAAGTGAATACTAGCTCTGTTATTTAAAAGGATTTCTGGTTTGTTTCAACTTGAAAGTGATTTAATAGGAGGCCCACAGAGAAAATCTGTCTCAGTAATCAAATTATAACAAGTAAGGATTAAAAGTATTAAGAAGTTTAAGCAAACTTTTCAGCTGCCCTGTTTTTTTCTTGGGGTGTGTAGGGAGGGGGTCATTTGAAGTTGGCTGTGGGAATAAGTACAACAAAATTACACGAAGGAAAAACACCAAAACTGCACGTATTCTGGATTCATTATAATATCTCTAGCAGCAGTGTTTTTCAAACACTCTTTGGCCAAGTCCTAGCAGTCTTTTTCCCGAGGACATTTGTCTCAGTTTACTACTCCCTTTCTGAATTTGTAAAACCAACTATATTTTACAAGTAAATTTAATTTACATATTCCAGTTCATTTGTACTTAATTCATCAAAGTGTTTTGTCATGTGAGCCACTGGGTTTTGGAAAATAATTGTGATAGTTTCAATTGAGTTTTGGAATTTTTTTTTTTTATCCTTTCTTAGAAACAGGAAGCCATTTTAGCTAAAATCAAACAAGGTTAAACTCCAAAGTGTTCAATTTGGGCTTGATGTTTAGAAACCACATATCCAAATGGGTCTTGAGCTTGGCAAAACATTCCTTCCCCTTTTTATTAGGTGAGAAGAAAACATTTAGGATAAAAGCAAAACGATTAAAATGGGAATGCATTCCTGAGTCTTTTATAAGCAAAATAAATTCACATTTTTTTAATTTAAAGAAACTCTTTAAAATAATTTGTAAACTAAGTCAATTTTAATGTGTTTTTATTAACATATATACTGCATAGATATGTATTATATATTGTAAATTTTTGTGTATACATACACGTTTACAAAGAGCACATTTTCTATTAAGAATTTATTTAGGTAACTGCTTTTCTGAAGTGACTAAATTGCATAGTAGGATATAACAATGGCAAAGACCTCAAAAAAGCAGATAGTTAAATTTATAGACTCCTGCCCTGAATATGCAAAACGATTGCTAATTAAATCTTCAAGGAAAAGAGTTCAAATCCTCTTAGAGTCATGAAATAAGATTAAGAATAAACTGATTACTGGTTTCTAGCAGGATAGTATAGGCTACACTGGCCTGGTATTTTAATCTTTCCAAACCTTCAATAAAACAAAGAAGCTAGAATGACAAAACAGAATTTTATGTCAACATCTATGACTGAATTCACAAAAAGGGTGTTCCTGCAATACCAAAACTTGACCTTGTATCAGGCCCACATGGTATCAGCTCCTGTATGGGAGAAAGCAGAAAAGAGAAAAGTACTTCTGATGAGTTTGAGATCCAGAAAGCAAATTCCTAACAGATATTTACCCTCAAAATAAAGTGTCCTCTTTAGTGGTGACAGCTCAGTGAGTCAATTTGAAGGCATTCAAAGGCTACAATTCATGAGTGAGTTCAAGGGACCACAGAACAGAAAGATCATGCAGAGGAGTCTCGACCAACATAATTTGTTGTGAAAGGACCCTTTCAAAACAAATGCTCAACCTAAGAAGAAATACCTTGGAGGAAAATCTAAGTAGAAGCAGGGTGGAAACATTAATGGCAAAGAAAAGAGAAGCTCCAGGATAGAAGTATGGAGAAGTCCAGAGCCATGAAACTGGGAAGGCTCATCTGACCCTCCCTTTCTTTGAATACAAGAAAACACTTCTTACATAAAATCAGCAAGAGGAATGTATTGTGGACAGATCACATGTAAAGTTTTTGTAAGGAAATAAGGATAATAGTCATGTAGATAATAGAGGCACGCCAGGAAACATCCCATAAAATAGATAAAAATATTTCCTAATATTTCAAAATAATCTAAAAGAATTTTGTAAAATAATAGAAACTATGAAAGAATAGCAGAAAAATTAGAAACAGAAATGAGCTGAAGGGAAGAAAAAAATATATTTGTAAAGAAAGGGAACAAAACTCAAGAAAGACTTAGAAATAAAAGAAAAATCATTTCAGAAATGATGACTAAACCTAAAGGAATACAAGAACAAATAAATGGATTTGAATAGTGAAAAAAGCATTTGGATACATGGATAATGCCTTATAAAACAGAATATAGAAAAAGGGAAATTTAAGTAAAATATAAAAGTAAATATAGAAAAACAACTTAAAAGAAAGTAATGAGAGATAGAAGAAGGCAAAAAAAAATCAAACACGTATGTAGTAGAAGTCTCCAAAGAAGAGACCTAAAGCAATAGAATAGAATCCAGACCAAAATGTAAATTCAAGAAAACTTTTCTGAAATAAATAAAAACTTCAAGCTACATATATACAGAAAGAACAAACCATATACCTAGAAAAAAATTAACCAGCAGAGAACACAGGGAAACATATTCTAGTAAAAACAACTTTTGAGAAAAAATTAAGATCCTTTCGGTGTCTAAACAAAAAGACCAAGTCACTGATACAGGAAAAAAAAAAAAAAAAAGACCTGATTGACATCATGTTTTTTAAGAGAAATGCTTTATGATAGAAGATAATGAAATATCTTAACATATTTGAGAGTCTCAAGGAAAGAAAACATGAGCCAAGGACTTTAGATGCAGTTTAAGTGACCTACAAATAAAAGTGTTGAACTTTTTGTGAACACACAAGAACTCAAGAAATATAGCCCCATAGAGCTCTTCCATAGTATTCTACTGCAGAACAAACTTCAGATACCAAAATGACTGGAGAGTAGGCAATAAGGATCACACATAAGGAGCAGTAGTAATAATTAAATTCTTATTTACCTATAGAACCAAGGTTAAATAATAAATGCAAGGAAAGCATTATAGTATATAATGGCTATATGTCATGATAATGTTGATATAGCACAGTTATTAAGAAGTGCAGGGAGAAAGAAAAGATAATATAGAAAATAGAATAAACATACTAGTTACCTTAGAGAAGTTGTTAGATAATAAATGAAGGTACCACAGAGTTAGAATATCACCAGTCCTTAATGAAATAAAGGATCTAAGAGAAACAACCAGGCCTCCTGATAAAAGTACACATTACCATCTATGAAGTGCTTTTGTTATGCAGAATAAATCAAACCTGAATTTGAAAAAGTTTCTAAATCCCACTAGTTTACAGAAAACACAGAGAAAAGAAGAACATATTGAATAACTCTAGAGGAATACAATGAGTAAAATCCAGACTGTGAGAAATTCTTCTGGACAAATTATGCAGTTTCTTCTACAAATAAATTGCAAGGAGGAATTAGGAGTAAAGGAGGCTTAAAGATCAACAGAGACTCAAGATATATGTCAAAACATTGTAATATATATACTTTGAATTCTGATTTGAAAAAACTAATTCTTAAAAAATTGATGAAGCAATTGAGAAAATTTTAACACTTTTTGGATATATAATGATGTTAAGGAATTACTACAAAATTTTAAATATTTTGTAGTTCTGTTTCTTAGAAAAAATAAACAGCTGACTATAAAAATCTCATAATTCTATTAAATAATCATATTGTCATAAAATTACATTGTCACTACGAAGACCATAACATCAGATCACAGTGATCAAATAGAAATTTAGAAATTCTATGTATAAAAGTAAAGAACCAAAATGCTAAAAAAGTATGTCAAATGAGGTCTAGTCTAACAAACGATTCCTTGGCCCCAACCCTGTCATTTTAAGGATGTTCAGTGATAAAACTTTGAGTTCACTGATTAGTCTATTCCATAGATACAATTAGTATTCTATTAAACTGCTTATTTTTATGCCTAAAATGACCTCTTTTTGACTTACATTTGAACCCACTTTCTTTATTCATCCTTCTTAGAAGTGGTCATATCAAAAGAGACGTGGATCTGACTATCTTTTTGTAAGTAACCACTGGATGTTTTGGGGAAACTTAGAAGCTCATAAAGCAGATGTAAAGATTAAGTGAGATAATATTTTAAATAGTGACATGTAAAAAATATTCATTAGTTATTATTACGAAGAAATTTGATTAATGGCAGTAACAAGCAGAAAACTTACTCACAGGAAAAGTAATCCATGCTGGATGTATAGATTGTGAAGATTTTCTCCTACTCTGTGGGTTGTCTGTTTACTCTGCTGATTATTTCTTTTGCTGTGCAGAAAGCTTTCAGTGTAATTATGTCCCATCTATTTAAGGACTAACATCCAGAATCTACAAGGAACTAAAACAAATGAGCAAGAATAAAACAAACAATCCCATCAAAAAAAGGGCTAAGATCATGAATAGACAATACTCAAAAGAAGCTATACTAATGGCCAAGAAACATATGAAAAAATGCTCAACATCGCTAATTGTCAGAGAAATGCAAATCAAAACCACAACGTGGTTTTGATCTCACCTTACTCCTGCAAGAGTGGCCATAACCAAAAATTCAAAAATTAATAGATATTGGCATGGAAGTGGTAAAAAGCGAACACTTTTACAGTTAGGGGGTATGTAAACTACTACAACCACTAAGGAAAATACTGTGGAGATTCCTTAAAGAACTCAAAGTGGAACTACTATTTGATCCAGCAGTCCCACTACTGGGTACTACCCAGAGGAAAAGAAATCATTATATGAAAAAGATGCTTGCACATGCATGTTTATAGCAGCACAATTCACAACTGTAAAAATATGGAATCAGCCCGAATGCCCATTAATCAATGAGTAGATAAAGAAAACATGGCATATATATACTATGGAATACTACTCAGCCATGAAAGGAACAAAATAATGGCATTCACAGCAACCTAGATGGAATTGGAGACAATTATTCTAAGTGAAGTAACTCAGGAATGGAAAAACCACACATTGTATGTTCTCACTCATAAGTGGGAGCTAAACTATGAGGACGCAAAGGCATGAGAATGATACAAGGGACTTTAGGAACTTGGGGGAAAGGGTGGGAGAGGGGTGAGTGACAAAAGACTAAACTGGGCACAGTGTACACTACTCGGGTGATAGGTTCACCAAAATCTCAGAAATCACCACTAAACTTATTCATGTAACCAAACACCACCTGTTCCCCCAAAACCTATAGAAATTTTTAAACTTTTTTTTTAAGTAATCCACTATCCCAGTTTTAGAAGAAAGGGGATTATTGTGACAGGGAATAGAGTGAAGTTAGGAAGTTTACAGAATCTCTGGAAGAACAAAAAATTCTGTTTGGTTACTAGAGTCAGGAACAGAGCATCCAAGGAAAAATGCCCAAATTTCTATAGGCTATTCTAGTGTCCACATGACAGCTAAACAGCTATCATCTTGCTGCTTAACACCTAAGTCACCAGGGACTGGTTACCAGAAACTTAGATCATTGCTAGCCATAACAGAACTAAATGTGCCATCAGGACTGCCAGCTGATCAGATCTCATTTACATAACCACTATCGCTCACTTTCACCTGCCAATCTTAATTGGGTATATCTGCTTGGTAGAATGTAGACCATGAACAGAATCTGCCATGCTGCAAAGGATTCTGAGAAGTGTGACATTAGTCTTCTAGTTTCTATTGTACAAAAGTTATGTTAGAAGGGAGTCAAATTCTTACTAGGTAAACTCAAATAAATATCTTCCATTATGTTCCAAAGTACTTAAAAGCAACCTACGTTTTCCCTCTCTAATACAAATACAGCTAACACTTCTGACCCTCCTCAAATGGACCATTCTTTCTGAATACCTTTAATCATCTTCACTAGGATTCTCCAGTCCTTTCAAATCCTCCATTAAAACATTATTAAGCTAGGCCCTACAATCAAATTTATCTAATTAATGCCAAATATAGCAGAAGGATGACTTTTTTAGAAGGTATATATCTGCTAAAATACCCCACTATATTCTGACCTTTATGAAAATAAGTTGATTTTGCAGATACCTGTTCAATTTGTTTGATATGATGCTTTTTTCTGTAGACATCTATAACATGTTCTCTATATATTAGCATATACTCTTTAATTAGATCTATAGTTGAATTCTAAATTACCTTTTAAATTCATTAAAATTAAGAAAAATAATTATAATTTGATGAATATTTAGAATATGTTAGCTACTACTTTTAAAAAGGGTAAAACAACATAAATGTTACTAAATTACTTTTTAATGAAATAATAACCCCCAGTGGCACTTGCAATACAATAGAGTCAGATTCTGAAATTCCCATTCTTTGAGACGGAAGGTATACTGTCTTTTCTCTTTTTAGTTCAATGTTCATTGCTTATGGCCACTTTTAGAGTTTAAGGAATTATACAAATTATATATTGCTTATGGCTACTTTTAGAGCTTAAGAAATTACACAAACTATATTTATTCACGCTGTCACCTATGAATGAATCCCCCTTCCTTAAAACTCTTCTTCCTTCTTACTAGGCAGTCATACATACATACATGTAAAATCATTTAAATATAAGTAGACCCAATGAAGAGTGAGAGACTTTTGTCTTCTAGAAGTAGATGTGTTAATAAATGCATCTGCTCATCAAAGGTTGACTACCAAAAATGATCTGACTTAGACATTTCATAATTCTGTTTGCAATCAAAATGGTAAATAAATCAAATGGAAAAATAAAATTTGTGAAAGTCCATGAGCTGAAAAATAGGGACGTGTGGAAAGAGATGAAGGTAGAGGTTAGGAATTACTTGAAGTTATGGATGAATGGTTTGAATATGATATGGAAAGTCATGAAGAACAAGTAGTTTAATGATTCCAGGGGAACACCATGATCTTGGCTATAGAATTCGGAAATGGCCTGAAGTATAAGAAAGCCTAGAGAGAGTGGTTAGAAATCTTTGGCTCCATTGGCCTACAGCAGGTATATTTCAAAGTTTCTTAGCTTTGATAAACTACAGTCATCTTCAAGTGCAAAATAATCAATTTGGTACAAACATTCATGTACAAATATTAGTGATCAGTTGTTCACAACAGTAACGATTGATAGACTGAAACTTTTCAATATAATAAAGAAATAATAGCTAAAACCAAGGAAGAGGAAAAAACTCCTCTTTCCCTGAGAAGTCCCAGAGAAAACCCTCATACATGCATAACCAAGTATTATAGGCCAAAGTTTTCAGGCTTCCTTCTTGCTCTAAGGTTATTGGGCCAATGTCAGAGGCAATAACCAACCTCTTTCAAGTGGGCCCAGAGGCATCTGACAAGCAAAGTTCAAATCTCTGGAGAATATTTTCATCCCTACGATGAACTATAGGCCATGCTTGTGTTTACCATATGGGCTTATTCTCCAGCCAATTAAAAGATAAGCAGCATCAGAAAACATGTGGTACATATTCTACAATACTTTGGAGAAACTATAGAATGTATCTTCCATAGAATCTACAATTTAACAGAGAATACAAACCTGCATTACAGTCTCAGGAAAACTGCCAGTATTAGATTGTTCTTAGGCATAAGTAAATATTTATTTTGCTCTTCTTAATAGGAGAAAAAAAAATCCAGATCATCCAGTGTAGTTGGTATTCTAAAATTTTTCTCCTTGTAAACATAAATTACCAATGTATACTCTTTTGTATCTATGTAAGCTACCTTCTTCAAAGTATGTAATACAGTTTAAACAGTTCTTGTGTACTATGTCTTAAAGAAACATAATTGTTCTATCAATTGATATTGCTATATTTTTTTTAATTAAAAGTGCATCAGTATGCAAGTGCTTTAAAATATTTTCAATGAATCTTTAAGTCCTAACTCATTTCATCATGATATAAAATTATAATCTTTTCCCCTGTATATATAATAAATATCAGTTTATAGGGCATCTCTGGGTAGTATCTGGGGTGTATCTATTGCAGAAAGTGTGTTTGTACTCCCAAAGAGGGTGACAAGATCCCTTTAATTTATAATGTAGAGTGACTGTGCTATTTTACAGCAGGCAATTTTTTATTTTCTCCTTGTCTTTATTTTTAGTTCCTATGTTGTTTTGTTCCCAGATGTAGGAATGTAGCTGAACAGGCACTGCTGCTAATTGTTAAACAAACACTGTATCCACATGAAGTCCAGATGTTAATATGTGATTAATTTTTTCTATCAACAAATAGGTTTCTTTCTGTGTCATGTTGAGATCAGATAATTCCCTTTCTATACTTTACCTTAGTCATTTGGAGCCCTAACTTTATTTAGTTTTCAATCGGTCACATATCATTCAGCAACATTTTTATTTAAGGTTTATATCCAAATGAAATACTTCATATATGTTTCTTAATTTGTTAAGCCCAATTTAGGTTTATATAATAAGAAAAGCGCTTAAGAAAGGTATTTAATTTGCAATTTATAAAATAAAATGTGAAAAGTAAATAAAAAGAGAATGTCTGAAAAGGGGGGAGAGAGAGAGAGTGAGAGAGACTACATTTTACTGGGCATTAACATCACATTTTCTTCCAGGGTGATTACTAATAATGAGAGAATAATACAAAGTCATGTCAATTTTAAAGGTCTCTCTGTTGGAAGAAAAAAAAAGTCAATCTCCCATTGTTTTCCAATTGATCAATAAATATTCACTATAGAAAAGTGTTTTTATATTTCAATTCTAATTTTATTTACGGAATCTACACTCCAGCACTAGCTCCTTAAATAGAGACAATTAGCACAATGTTTTCTAAAGCTAACCTTCTACTATCAACTGATTTCACTTTATTTTTGACCCTGCAGAAATATTAGCATTATAAACCAAACACTCAACACTAGAAAATGTACATTTCAGGCCCTAGCTCCCATATGGGAATAAAATGAGAGTAGAACAAAACCAAAATTGATAATTTGAAAAAAATAAAAGGTCAATGAGCTTAAAATTGTTATAGTAACTTCCATACAATTATTAATTTTTTATTCTTGGAAACATTAAAAAGCACATTCTTAAAGTATGTCTCCATTACTTAGTGAGTATATAAATTTATTTCCATTTGTAGACAAAACTGGGTGAAGAAATGCAGAAGACACTATAATTTCAAGTTGTATTTTTCCTCAAACTGAGGTTATAACGTTACAAAGTCTTTCCACCAACCAAGGAGCCAAAGAGGCTGCTCGTTGTCTGATTTGGCTTAAGTTATAAGGGCCATGGCCTTGGCCTTCAGCAGAGTTGGTGGAAAACCAATTTCAACTGGGCCAGAGTCAAAAATGAGCATGATACAGATATATCTGATTGTTTTATATAAGAACATACGGTATGGAAAGATTAATTTTGAGAAATATCTAAGTGTAAACTGGCTTTACTTTCTATTTTAATTTTCTGAGAAATTTAGCTTCCTTTTTTCATGCCAGGCAATTTTAAACACATTTGTTTAAGAAACTTTGCTTAAAAGAAATAAGCCATTTAGTTTGGCATTAAAATAAAAATTACTGTCTACAGACCTCCTTCTGTTGTGCGTAATCAATGAAAACTTTTAAATGACTCATATACAGGTTGACTGTAGTTTACCAATTAGCAAGTCACACCCTATGAATGCAAAAAAAAAAAAAAAAAAAAGCTTCAATGCCCATTACAGAACTTTTCATCATGTGGCATTAGAATACTAACTCTCCAATGTAAACTATTAATTCATACACCTTAATAAATAACAGCCATGTGAACTAATACATTAATCTAGGGCCAGAAAGAAACCAGGCCATATGCCTAAAAGAAATCAGATAGCATATCTATAAGTTCTATTTTTCTTTTATTTCTATTAGCAAACAAAATTCAGCTGATTTATTTTTATTTATTTAGCCTAATGACACATGGTGAAAAGGGGAGTTATGATTAGATATTAACAAAAAATAAATAGATTTTAAACATTCTGAAGGAAAGTGAAAAATTTTGTGAGGTCATTGATCTAAAATAGTTTTAAAAGTGTTCATCTTTGGTATCGTGCTTCATATTTCAGGAGCTTGAACCCCAAACTGCATCCTTAACATCATGGAAGTATTTAAAATATATCTCCCTGCAATGCCATCAATGTCTCATATTTACAAGCAAATATCATATCTGGTGATATTAATAAGTAGAGTTGTGTCCACAGTCCTCACTAAAGCTGGGACCTCAAAAGACACTATAGATTCCGTAGAAGTGATGTCTCAACTAACAGATTTGTGATCACTTTCTTTTATCATCATGTCACATAATACTAACATCCTGGAAACAAATAACTTTGGTGGACTGAAAAGCATTTTATTAAAATTATCATGTCCTTGATTACTCAGCTTCACAGAGACTAAAAAGTCTTTCAAAGGTGATTAGTACACTTCCCTGATTCTAGAAAGGATTACACCTAGATTATCTAGTAAATGTAATTGGTGGGAGAAAAATACAGAAAATACATCAAATCGATTATGATAAGCTCTAGTCCCAGAGGTTTCATTGCCAGGCAATATTTTTTTATGTCATTATAAACCTTCTTACCCACACTGACCCCGGAACACTAAACTCTGGATAATAAGATTGGTCCCAAAAGGAATCCCCTCAATTGACGGCACACAATCATTTATAGGCCAAGCTTTTAATGAAAGCATAACAGCATTGAAACATTATTTTTACTTCATTAAAAAATATAGTGTAATGTTTATTTCTCCAAAATTTGCACTGCATTTGATAGCATACTTTTTAAAAAACAAACCGTGAAGCATTAAGAGCCCAAGGCTTTATCCACACAAATAAAGTGAAATATTAGCAATGTGGTCTTGTGGGAAGGGCAGTGGTCCAAAGGTTTTCAGATGCCTCTATCTAATAAGACATTACATTGAGCAAATGACTCGGCCTCACATTTAATATTTTTAAGCAGTAAAATTGGAATAATAATGGTTATCTGAGAAAATTAATTACATAAGTAACATAGATTGTAGGATTTACAAAGATGCTAAATTCATATTTTTACTTAACAGAAGGATATGAGCCTTAAATTACCTAAGTTTCACAACAGACATAGGATACTGATAAGTCACAAAGTTTTACTAAAGCATCCAGAATTTCTCCTTCTATATAAACAGATATAAGATGGATGAAGTCTAGTAGAGCACCAGAAAGGCAGAAAAAACAAAAAATATATCAATCACAATGGCTGAGAGGCTAAATAACCTATTAATAGAAAAAAGTAAGCATAATATAACCATAAATGTACAGATTTATGTAAAGAGGACAGAAAATAATGTACCTGCCATTTTTCACATTTTCATTCAAGAGCATTATAAAATATTTTTTCCACTTTTGAAAGAGTTATTAAAATGAAATTTCCAGAGGCCAAGAAAGAACTATTAAAAAGAGGAAAAACAATTATTACAACATACTGTTAAAGAAGTGGGATGTTTTAAGACAAAGAAGTGGATGCTTTATCTACTCTCTTAGAGTGGAAGGTTATTACAAGGAGAATGTTAACCAATTGTTCTATGTCATGACAAGATGAAAGATTTTAAAAACATTACAAGGAATATTTGTAAACCTTAGCAGGAGGGGCCATAATTAGAGTTATTGTATAATTTTTCATTATGTGGTTAGGCATCGAAACAGACAAGGAAGAAACAACATAATCTGGATCTTTAGAAATAGAAATAGAACAGACAGCAATTCACGTTGAATGACTTGGCTGTACCTTTGCTAAATAAAGCCTGGGCATTTGATCATTGATCTTTGATGTCTCCTCCAGAACTCAGATTTTATAGCTTTTTCTCAGGAACAGAAACAGGCTGATCAACTGTGGGTTATAATTTCTTATTTTATTATATGTATTGTAATTTTAACACATCATTTTTTTGCCAAGTTAATAGCAATGTTTTACTAGAAGACGTGAAGCTCTGTATTCAATGAGTTTAATGCCAATCTATTCACTTTAACTGGGGCAGTTTTGAAACAGAGTAGCCATAAGGTGAATTTGTAACTCAGTTTTCATACACACAATGAATACTACTGTGTTTTCATTTCTAGAGGTAAGCATAATTGTACATGTCTAGCCAGCTATAATTAAGTCTGAAAAGCTGAAACATTGCAGACAGTATTCACAAGAAGAAATGTAATAGAGTAGGTTTTTATTATTAAATGTTATATGTATTATGATATGCCACAAAAGAGACATTTCATTTTTAAAAGATTATTGGTTATATTCAAAATGACCTTCTACACCATTAGGTAGAATTTGTTTCCTTACAGGACTGAAAGTGATACAGCCCTCATCATTTAACTGCTGATTTCTTGATTCCCACATATTCCAAAACTAGGATTTGGCCTGCTGGGTTTGGCAAGTTTCATGTTGGTATCAAGCAAACTACCACTCAAAAAAGTTGTTGGATAGCACTACCATAACTCTGAGCTGTACTGAAATCCAAATGTGAATTTCCTGGAACACATATGGGAACATGTAGTCAACAGATTTCTGAAATTGCATACCAGCACTTTGCTTTGCTTCTACAAGTGCTTGCCTATCTTGGAAGAAAGTCTATTCAAATGTTTCCTGATGGATTCAGAGAGAAAATAACTTCAAGTAAAATGGTCACTTCACTAGTCAGCTTAAAATGATATATTCTTTCATATAAAACAGAATAAAACATATTTATTATGTATATATAAAGGCATACTTCCAAAATAGCAAATGATTAGAGTGATAAAATAATTATCATCATCCTCTATGCAAATTTTCATTAAATTCAATCATTCCCCTTACCCATAAACCCCATAATCAAGACAAGGTTGAGACTTAAGACTAAAACTTGCTATTAATATTTTATGCTTTTTCCCAAAAAGAGGTTTGGCTAAAAGCTATTTTACATTGCATTTTCTTAAACTATCTGACTAGAACATTGGTTTACATATATTTAAATTTCTTTCAACTTGCTCAATTTCCTACTCACCTTGTACCTCTTATTTCTAAAAGAATCCTCTTGTTCCCTGCTGAACATATTCTCTACACTTCAGTTTTAAGATACCTGAAAAGCAACAACAAAGCTGAGAGAAAAGCTCCACTGCTTTCTGAGATACCACACCAATGGTCTGATAAAATCAGGTTAACTTGAGAAAAAAACTTAGTTATCGTATAAGCAGCTAATGCTTATTCTCTTCTTCTTACACAGTCACTGGGTTTCTGATGCATACAGAGTATTCTCCAGTCAAGGTTTATTCAGCTTACCAGGTAGCCCTGGGCATTTTAAACTACCATGATAAATAGATTCTAGCACAAGGCTTAACATATAGTAAAATGAGGGAAGGACAGAATTAAACATAGAAATACCTTTTCTAGAATCTTTAAAACTACTAAATGTAGTAGAAATAATAGTTTTCAATAACTAAAATAATATGTGTTTCTAAATGAAATGTGTTATGCATAATCTTTAAAAATATAAATTTTTGAAGACAATGGACTCCTATATATGACTGGCATAGAGATAAGCCTCAAATCAAAGAATCAGAACTGACAGGCCTCCACTGAGCAGACTGGGCCAGTTCACAGAAATCCAGGACAACTAGCACAAAATCACTGTTTGCACTTGCCACTCCTTCCCCCAAAGTTTTCTTAAAAATGAGTTTTAATCATAAGAAGGCCATATTAAAAAAAAAATACTTCCTGATCTAGGGTAGTAGAACAAACTGGTATTTTAGATATGAAGTTTGAATTAGATTTAGGGCAATGACTGTGTTTGGAGAGAGAGACTGTCATAGTGGGGAAGGTCCCAAGTCTAAGTGATGTGCACAGCTCAGATTCAGACAGATGTGTCCAGGTCTGGCAGATACAGGCAACCCAGACAGATGTTTATCTGAATGAGAGGCATTAGAATGGACACAGATCATTTTAATGGATGAGAATCAGGTTCATAGACTTGGGCCAATAAAAACAACTGGGTTGATGAGCAGGAGTGGTACTAAGTGTGATAGTCAGTATAATAAGGACCCTACTACTAATCAGATTAGTCTCCTGACTCAACCCGATATCTGAGTTTTAAGGAGATGGAGACTGCAAATTACAATGGGGGGGGAAAAAAACCTTAAAAAGTTAATTAAAAAAAAAAAAAAACATTGTAAGATACTGAGGTTCAAGCCAATTCTTTGGTATATACCCCTAGAGAGGGGATAGCAGTATGAAGACAACAGAGACATACTTGCTAATGACGTTGCAGCATTGTAGGGTACAGGATATAAGCCATACCCCAGTTCCATGGGCAGTGGGTTGCAGCACACAGCCAATTGCTTATACTCACAGTATTTTCTAGGAGCAAAGGTATTGGGAACATAGGGTGTAGGGAGTAGACAGTATAGGTGACAGGTGCCATGGGTATTTATGGACATTGAGAATTTGAGAGCACATGAATGCCACGCAGCATAATTCCCAGATAAAAGAAAACCTTTGAATTGAAGTAAGTCTCAAAACAGGAGATGAAAATGAGAACCAAGGAAACATTTTTTTTTTTTTGAGATGGAGTCTCACTCTGTTGCCTAGGTTGGAGTGCAGTGGTGCGATCTTGGCTCACCACAGCCTCCACCTCCCTGGTTTAAGCAATTCTCCTGCCTCAGCCTCCCGAGTAGCTGGGATCGCAGGTGCGCACCATCACGCTCAGCTAATTTTTGTATATTTAGTAGAGACGGGCTTTCACTATGTTGGCCAGGCTGGTCTTGAACTCCTGACCTCATGATCTGTCCACCTCAGCCTCCCAAAGTGCTGGGATTATAGGTGTGAGCCACCACGCCCGGCCAATATTGCTCATTTCTAATAACCCATCTCCATAACACTCTCCTCCAGGTTGCTGTGGCATGAAACAACATGGGTTGCATATTTATTATACATATAAGCTAGGATAGGACTAGAAGTAGTTTAGATTAAGAACTCAGGAAAAATCAGATTGTTTGCATTTCCACCTACAGCAAGTAGTTTGTTAGAATTTCATAATAACGAATTGTTTGATAAAACTCACCAGCTTCATTGTGAAGCAGGGGGTAAAGAAAACTGCTTCTTTTACTTTACTTGAAAATGTAAACACTTTTAACAGAGGAAATGCATTTGAAGTGGTTTCATCAATATAATCAGGTTTAGTGTATGTTTGGAGAAACAATCCCCAAATCTCATACATTGTGCTTAGACAGGAAAAATCCTTGAAGGATGAGAGAATCTCAGCCATTGCTCTGCTTTACTTCACTTGTTCAATTGTATGTCCTTTTAAAATGCAATCCAACATTAGCAGATTAAAACAAACAAGCAAAAACGCACTGGGGTCAGAGCATTCAGGAGGTAAAAAAGAAAGGTCTTCCTTCTAATCATCCAATGGACTAGAAGTTTATGTACTTTTAAATCAACAGGTGTTTATCTCATAAAATCAAAATAGTATACTTAACAGCCTCCTTGGCTGTCCTAAGCATATTTAGGATAAAATAGGAAGAAAATTCTCCTGTCCTTGAAGTAATGATTTCAGCTGGCTTGACTATGTCTGTATGCATGTGTGTAGGATAGTGGTGAGGAAGATGAAGTGAAAAAATATGGTCTTTCTTATTTTATAAAACATTCACTTGTTGGATTCAATAATAATCTTTTTTTAAATTTTAATGTTATTATTTTATTTATTTATTTTTGAGATGGAGTCTTGCTCTGTCACCCAGGCTGGAGTGTAGTGGCGCCACCTTGGCTCACTGCAGCCTCTGCCTCCCAGGTTCAAGCAATTATCCTGCCTCGGCCTCCCTAGTAGCTGGGACTATAGGCAAGCGCCGCCATGCCTGGCTAATTTTTGTAATTTTTTTTTTTTTTTTTTAGTAGTGATGGGGTTTCACCATGTTGGCCAGGATGGTCTTGAATCTCCTGACCTCGTGATCTACCCACCTCGGCCTCCCAAAGTGCTGGGATTACAGGCGTGAACCACTGCGCTCAGTCAGGATTCAATAATAATCTTTATAGATATCAACAACTGACCTTTCCTAGCACCCACTACTATGAAAACAGTTCAAACTCTTCCCAAAGCAGTGACCATCACAACCCCATCAGAACAGGACCCACGGGGGAGGAAATCTGTCAGACTCATGTGCAAAACAACTCTCTGCCTGCTCCATTTGTTCAATGTATAGCAAAGATACAGACAATGAAAAGTGTAATTATTTAAATTATGCTGGCATATATATGTCTTTTTTATTTTATTTGAATGGATCATATGTAAGCAGTCGTATATACTAAATTAAAATTTAAATCTATTCGAGGCAAATCATTCTTTTCTATGTTGAGCACTGGCTCATTTCACTTAAGAGAGTTATAAAGCCAAATTGTGTTTTACCTATATTTCCCTTCATCACTTGTTTGTAAATATAAATTTACTAGGTACCACACACCTGATATGTTCAAGACATGATGCGGATAAATCAAGGGTGGGGAGTGACACAGAGAGAAATTATAAGATACAGTCAGTACACAAAACAGCTCAGAATCTATTCCAGACACAGACATGGGTCACTAATCCTAAAGTCAGGCATTCCACGATAAGTGAGCTAACAGATGCCACAGAATACTGTGGGAGAACAGACATTTGAGCTGACCTTGGAGTCTGAGGACATGTTTTCTCTCAGGTGGGGAAGGATATACGAGGAAGAAGGACAAACATAGACAAAGGCATAAAGGAATGAAAAAAACTGTATCAAAATTAAAATGTCTCTTGTTTGCCTTGTAAGAGAGGAAACAACTTTGGGGAAAGAGTAGAGGGGCATTTGAGGACTTTTTGTTCTCAATGTACTCTAAGGAATTCTTAGATCCCTGTAGAAATTGTCTAAAACATAATACACCTATAAGGAAAAACTCTAAATAATTAATAAATATATTTTTAAAACTCAGCCTAACTGAATAGCAAAGAAATGCAAATTGTATTACGCCATTCTTGCATTGTTGTAAAGAAATATCTGAGCCTGGGTAATTTATAAAGAAAAGAGGCATGGTGCTGACTGGCATCTGCTTAGCTTCTGGGGAAGCAGCAGGGAGCTTTTACTCATGGCAGGCGGTGAAGTGGCAGTAGGCACATTACATGTTGAAAGAAGGAACAAGAGAGAGTTGGGGGGAGGTGCCACACACTTAAACAATCAGATCTCTCAAGTTCTTACTATTGAAGGGACAGCACCAAGGGATGCGGGATCCACCCCCATGACCCAAACATCTCCCATCAGGTCCCACCTCCAACATTGGGGATTACAATTCAACATGAGATTTGGGCAGGAACAAATATCCAAACTATATCACAAATTTAAAAAAGATATTTGTTTTTCACTTACCAAGTAAAGAAATAGAACAATAACACTCTGATTTAGCAAGGGTGTGGAAAGATAGACATAGACATTTTTGTATATTTCTTGAGATGTATCCTAAGGAATAATCATCAGCCTACAAGAAGATATAATAACAAAAGAGATTAATCAAGACATTATTTACAAGTAAAAAAAACTTGGGAAAAATTAAATGTCTAATAATGAGAAACATGTTAAATAAGTTATTGTACAAACATAAAATGAAATATGTATTCAACATATTAAATAATTATGGAGATGGCTTATGTGTGCTCTTTGTATTAACTGAAAAAAGTGAAGTCTATGTACAATGTATACAGAAACAGAACTAATAGAATACATACAAAAATAGTAGTAAAAGTTATCTCTAGGTGGCATATATAATTATAGTTATTTTCTTATGTTCATCTGCATTTTCTAAAATGAGCATGTAATGATTTTATGTCAAGAAAAATTATGTATCCAACTTTACCAAAAAAAAAAACAAGGCACAGTTGGATGGTCCTACATTGGAACAAGAGCAAAGTACTTTATAGTGGTGAGCACAATTTTCTTTCTGCCAGTAAAAGAAAATTTTTAAAAGAGGAAGAAACCTTTAGACTTTCTTTCCCTGGAGAATAATCACTTGTAGTGTGAAGTTATTGTCTTCATTCATTTTCTCAATCACTCTAGACAGGAAAGCGAGTGCTCCCATGTGAATGTGTTGCCCCCAAACCCAGAATTGAAAAGAATCTTCCAGGAGCTCTCTTTTCTGCAAAATTACCCTCCACTAGACCACTGTATTCAGGATACAAAGGAACATATTAAATCTTTGTAGTTGCTAGAGTATATCTACACCTATACCAGGGCAAAATACAAAGTCAAATTCAACAAAGTCATGAAAATATTTTCAGTTCTTTATGAAATGACGTTAAAATGCATTGAAAATGACAATAATAGTCAAGGTATTTTTTAATGATATTTAAACACTTCTGCAATTTTATCAGCATTTAAGAAGTCCTGTAGTTTACTGATTACAGAGGAAGTATAGTTTCAGTGGGTTTAGCACCTAAGAAATAAATGTCAAGATACATGTGTACTATATGTGGATATGTACAAAAATAAATTTAACTCTGATCAGGGCCTTGTGGCAAATAATATACAAATAATCATTTTGGAAAAACATGATTTTCCTGAAAAATCTTAGTTTGCCAAGAGGTAACAAAAGGTAAGCTTTTCTTTTGGGTGAGACATCATTTTGCAAGTTCAGAGCATTTGGTAACTCCATTACGAGAGGTGAGATCATGCCAATATGGTTTAGTTTTTAAAGGTCTATGCTCTTCTCTTTCTTAGAATAATAAGGGAAGATAAGTTAAAAAGCAGAGTTTCATTTTTAACTTTCACTAGTTAAAAGAGCCAGATAGTTTCATGGAACACATACATAGATTTTAACAAAGTCCAGGCATCATGTGTACAATCAGTTCTGCTGTAACATACGTCTGTGTTCCTAACACTCACTATGCAGAATTATATATCAAAAAACATAGGACTTATGTGGAAAATGGGGTTAGTCACACAACAGTTGAATACTTTGTTGGTTGTGGAAAATGGGGTTAGTCACACAACAGTTGAATACTTTGTTGATTGCATATTAAAAAAACAGAAACCTAACAAAAATAGTAACACTCATTCAATAGATTAAAAATGCATAATATTATAATAAAGATAATATTTTACTTTGAAAAATGATCTGAGGCTTTCTTGTTGATATCTGAAGAGTTGCAACTTGTGAGTTATTGTGAGGTAGTGGAAGGAGGGTTATCTGGAATTGGACTAGAAGTTATAACACTAAATGTAGACAGATGTGGCTTATAATTCACAGTAAACTGATGTAGCTGGTAGATGTTTTAGGTGTCCACATAATTAGGAAATGTAAAATTCACATGGTGCTCAAATCCTATCAATTTAGAACAAATTCACACTTTCATAACAAAGAGATTTGGCTATGGCTAGTCAGCTTGTGTGACAGACACTAAGTTGCTTCTTCTGCCATGTAATTTTGACCTCCTATTTTTACTTACCTATACCATAGAAAATTTTAAAAAAATAAAATACACTCAAAGCAAAAGATGGCCATGTAACACAATTCTTATCAATGATATACAAGCAATGAGACAGTTTAATCGATGAGGCATAACCACTTGGAAGGTGAGCCCAGTGCCCCAGCTGAGGATTATGCCACACACGAACCCTCACTAAAACCCTCACCTCCCATGATATTCCAACAGGTCAAATCCTTGGAAATGTGCAAAGAGGATAGTACAGAATATTGATGATTAGCTCCATAGTCAGAAAAGATATACTGACACAAATCAGGTGGCAAAATGTATAGCGATTATCTACTGTGTTTCAGCACAGCTGCATCATGATGCCAGAAGACTTAAAGAAAAGCTTTCCCATTTTTTACGTGAAATTACTCACCAGAATAATGAAAAGTTGAACTGCATTAAATCAATTCTTCTGAGGAAAGCTTTATAAACTTACTGTGGATGTCACTGGTACATGCCTCATCTGTTACTAGCATAATCCTAGCAAAACTGTAAAAGTGTGACAAGGAGGAGGTCATAAGCCACTGGTTCCTTTGAATAGCTCATTTTGTAGCCTTAATGGACTTAGAATTCTATTACCCATTTCTATTAAATTTTTGTATATTGTTTGAGGTAACAGTAGAAGTTGTTCATTTTATCCTTATGAATATCTCATTGGTCCTGAATGATTTGTTGATTTCCTCACTGAATTATCTTGGCATCATTGCACAAAATCAATTGATTATATATGTGTTAGCTATTTCTGACTATGTAGTATGCTCCATTGATCTATATATCTATCCTATGACATGTATATCTTGATTATTGATTCATATCTCCCACCTAAAAAAAGATACCATATTTTACCCTCTGATACATGGAGTGGTCTCCAACTGGGAGATAAAAGAGTGAAGATTCTTAGGAATCTTTCATAAATAAACAATTTTCCGGAGGCACTAGTAGCTTTTAAAGGCCTGAGACCAAGTAGACAACCACAGGAAAAAAGAGCTTTCACTCAAGACCCACAAGAGGCCACAACTACAGATTATCACACTTTGCCTTTTTCCTTCTCCATTTTCCTACTTGGTTGTTTTTCCTTTCCTCTTTGCTAGTTTAAGGTTCTAAGCTGTTAACAGAGCTAACATCTAACTATGATATCTGAAATAAACATGTAATCATTGTCTTTCTCTTTAGTATTGGTTTTTACATCCTCAGCCACTTCATGTTTTATCTATATGTTTTATCCAAATCCTTAGAAAACTAGCCAGGCACTGGATTTTTACCAAGGAGTGACTAAGGATGCACATTTAGTCATGTATTATAAGGATCTGGTATTACAGGAAACTGGATGGCACTGCTTTAGTCTCTGTTTTTTGTAATACATAAGGTAATTTCCTGGGTATTTACAGTAAAAGAAATTTTGGGGAAAAATTACCATAACTGACTTAAAAAAAAAAAAAGTATTCTAAGGCCCTTTTTCATGCTGTACCTTAGAGATGAACTTTGTCTCTACCAAAACAAAACTTGACGGGTTTTGTTTATGATAACCAAACTTTTACAGAAATAAGACTAGGAAAGAATTCATGTACAGATGATGCATATTTGGTGGCTATCTCACTTTCATATACCTTACAAAGAGAAGCACTACTTATCCTCAACACCAAGCTCTTTTGCTTTAGATTTCTTTGATAATCTCTGTAATAAAAAAGGGATTGTGTGGTGCAGTACTACTCTTATTGAATGGAAAAAAAAAATACCGTTGCAACACTATTTGACAACGTCATAAAAGTCTTTGGCCAAAAGAGTTTATGGTCCTTAATGATTAGTAATCTACTACTCAGCTCAAACTCCTATTGGCTACTGTCCTTAAATCAGACAGGATTTTTATGTCAGTAAATTGGTGTCTACCTTCAAGATAAAGGTCAATTTGGCTCTTGGCTATTCTTGAGAGAGAGTAAAAGAGAGAAGAAAGAAGAGAGAAATAAAGATGTGGGTGATTTAACTATAGATGGAAAGGAAAAACTTTGACCTCAATGAAGTCCAAATTTTTTCCTGCCAAATAATTTTTTGTATTTTTATAGATTTGGAGGGTACAAATTTTAACCTCTGCAAGAGAATTCCAAACAGTTCTCTTCTTCCCCAAGCATTTCTTTTTTATCCTCTATGAAAGACTCCAGAAGTGAGAAGAATCCTACATGCTATTGACTAAGAGAACTACAAAATATCTATAAGTCATAAAACTGCTTTCCCAAGATGTTCATGAAATTGAATGAGCAGTAGTTCAAAATAGAGCCATGTTAGATATGTACTGTCTTTTATTCCTACAAACCTTTTTGGGATCTTTGATGTTACTAAGCAGATTCAGGAGACAAACAAAGAAAATATGAAATTAGATAACTAGCTCATACCGCTGTATCAGATGCTAGAGGTGCTTAGGGATTGGGAATGGGATCTGGTTTTGAGGGGTAATTAGTGTTCTTGGATCCTGGCTTAGATGAGGGCTGCAAACTCTGATAATAGTTCATCCCTTAGTCTTTGTTTTCGATGCAGAGCTCAAACACATAGCTTTCAGAGTCTTAAATGCTGTTGCATAGCCACCATCCAGTCAAATGATCCAACCCATGACCATCCAACAAAAGAACAGAAAAACAGCTGCCTCCAAAAATGCAATACATGAGCACAGCACCCTGAACAGTGGTACAGATCTCGATTGATCTCTTCCCTCAGATGATAATGGTCTATCCTCCGGCTCAAGCTGAAGAATTGCCACAAAGAGAAGTAAGCATTGAGGCTAACTGTGTGGTCTTAAGTCCCTTCTCCACAAATTATTTCAAGTTCACACAGGACACTACATGTCCTAGTCCATTCTTCAAATATGTTTCTGAATTGTGAGAAAATACCCAATTACTTTCACCATGTACTCTAAATCTCAACATTCCAGTGGGAAAAAAATGAGCAGTAATTTAGTATATTATACTAGCTAAATAAGAGGTCTTAGTGGTCTAAAACCATATATTCAAATATGTCATGACTAATGCAGCCTCTTGCCTCTCTAAAATTATAAAATAAATGGAATTCAGTTTTTCCATGTGTGGTCTTCAGGATAAGACCCTAATAAAATGAAGTATTATTTATTCTAAAAGGATATCAAAGTTTGAAGAATATCTTATTTGGTCAGTGTTTTTGAGACAATCGATGTTGGTAGGTTAAGAATCTAAGTCCACACTATAAAAAGTAAAAGGATCCAAATAAATTTTTAATACAAAATTTTTTCTAAAGTTAAAAAATGTCTCAATGTAATTTTTGTCTATAAAATCTAAATGTATTAGTTATTTAAAAGTAACAACTTAAAATACATATTTCTTCAGGGTGATTAAACAAATACCCCAAATACATTTTGCCTTTTACCAATAGCAGTGTTCTATGAATGCTTCCCATGACTCCTTAATTGGAAAATTTTATATTCCCCACCCCATCCCCAAAAAGTCTTATGTTACACACCACTACTACCACCATCCACCACACATAACATCTTTCACCATTGCCAACATTTTCCTGTTGTTCATTGTCTATGTAAAACAAAGACACAAAAGGTAACTTTGACCTGGTTTTCTTATTAAAATTGTCTAAATCATATGGATGTAGACTTTGGCTTCTTGCCTAAAAAAATACTATTGAATATTTGGCAGCACTTTTGTATCAAACATCTCATTTCTGCAGACTCAAAAGAGAGTCCCTGAAGTGTCATACTGAACATCAATATGTCAATTTCAAGCAAGTGTCAAATTTTTCTGCTTTTTTCTGTTTCTGTTTAGAACAAATGTAGAAGAGAGAGGGAAAGAATCAGGTTCAAAAGCAACACATATTGGAAAGAGAGCAACTAACACAATGGTTCATCCTCCTTTCTTATTTCCAGCTTAGAAAGAGCTTTCTATAATTAAAGATGTACTTCTTGGAGATTAAAAAAAAATTTCTACAGCCACTAGATGTCATTGTGATGTCATTCAAATACTGATGGGCAACCATACGTCTAATAAAATGCAAAAGAAAGATTTGTGCTTGGCCGGGCGCGGTGGCTCACGCCTGTAATCCCAGCACTTTGGGAGGCCGAGACGGGCGGATCACGAGGTCAGGAGATCGAGGCCATCCTGGCTAACACTGTGAAACCCCGTCTCTACTAAAAAAAAAAAAAAAAAATACAAAAAAAAAATCAACTGAGCATGGTGGCGGGCGCCTATAGTCCCAGCTACTTGGGAGGCGGAGGCAGGAGAATGGCGTGAACCTGGGAGGCGGAGCTTGCAGTGAGCCAAGCTAGCGCCACTGCACTCCAGCCAGGGCGACAGAGCAAGACTCCGTCTCGGAAAAAAAAAAAAAAAATGTGCAAGAAGATGAAAATATATATGTCACCATTATCTTGAAAATGGTGACAAAACAGCTCCTTTATCAGGGAAAAGCAAGCTAAAGTTCCTATGATCTGCTGAAAAGATTATCCAACAACCTTGGGAAAACAATTCATTGTGGTTACTTGACATTGTTCTAGCTTTATTACTTCAGAAGGCCCCATTCATTCTACAGGCGTGCTTTAATTCTGAAATTATTAAGACTCCTGTTGTTAAGTACCTAACTTAAAAGGGGAAGAAACAATGGATGTGTGAAAGCAGTTAAAGTCAAGTTTTCAGGTGAAAAGGAAAAAGGGAGAAGGTTGAAGAAGTCTTATGTAATAGTCTCTACTTCCTCTGAGTTAGAGTGAAGGCAGATCAAATTTTTTGGCATGAAATAGTGTGTAGCTGAATGGTAAAGAGCGATGAAGTTTCAAATATCTTTTGCAAGTAATGAAAGATGGTGATAGACTAAATTGTGTCCCGCCAAAAGTCATGTTAAAGTCCTGTCATAATAAGGGTGGGGTCCTAATTTAATAAGTTTGGGTCCTTATAACAAGAGGAAGAAACACCAGCAATGCACACAAATAATGAAAAGGCCATACGAGGATGAAGAAAAAGGTGGCCATGGGCAAGCCAAGGAGAAAGGCCCCAGGAGACATCAAACCTGCCAGCACCTTTATCGTAGATTTCCAGTCTCCAGAACTATGAGAAAATTAATTTCTGTAGTTTAAGCTATCCAATACATTGTATTATATTATGGCAACCCTAGTCAACTAATAAAAAGAGGTATATAACTAGGTTAACATAGGATTACTTGTGGAGTTAAGATAGAAAACTTAATTTGTAATGATGCTGTGGCAAATATTGTTAGTGGCCTCCTCAATATTTGTTTATTCTTATCCTTTTCCTTGTGAGAAAATATATATTTGCATACACACATACACCCACATATATACACACATATACAGTCCTTCTTAAAGCTAACACTGGTTCTCAGCAAAGAAGTCCACTGAGACATTTCTGAAACAGATTTGCTTTCCAAATATAGGTACTGTCACTTCTCTTCTGGTTACTTCCTTTATTTTTTCCTGACTGCTCTTTGGATGTGAGGCAGAACATGGCAAATCGCTCATGGCCTTGAAGCACTCATTAGATAACCATGATGATTAAAGCCAAATAAAAAGAATAGTGGAGAAGAAAGATAGAATGAGCTCAAAACATTAATGATGTAGTGGAGCTACTGTTATTAAAACAATAAACATCTTATTTGGTTAAGCCATTGTACTTATCTATTGCATTCATTCAGCTACAATCTTTGACTGATAGAGATGCCAACTTAATAGACAGATTTACCCAAGACTGAAATTTTGCTAGGCAATTACAGCAGAAAGACTAGGGGAAAAAAAATGGAAGTAATTTGACAAGAGACTAATGCAAATCCAACCTAGTTTACGTGGTGTTAAAAAAAAAAACAGAAAAGAAAGTGTTAGAAAAGATGCTATTTAATTGGGAAAATTAGCGGGAAAAAAAAGTCTTAATAAAGTTGGAGAATGGATGTGGAGGGAATAAGTAAATAAAATGACAGATAAAAGCGGTAATCAGAGTGGCACATTAGAGTTTACGATTTAATAATGAAATAGTTTCTTGTAGCAACACATTTCATAATATAGCCAGGGGTAATAGTGGCTCAATTAGAGGAAAATAAAGGTCTTTAAGATAGACATGAAGAATGCTGTCATCTACATAGACAGTAATAACAGGCAGAAAAATGGCATGAGTTTAAAAGGAAGACTGCAAGCTATATACTAAAAGTTTTAATGAAATCTGTAAATCATCAATATATATCAGTGTGGAAGAGTAGAGGGCAATATAAGTATGACATGGATTGACAGTATGACATGGATTTTAGGAGGATCAATTTTATACAAAACAAGAGTAACAGAAAGTTAAGAGAACATGTCTTCCCAATTCCTTGGTACGGGAAAGTAGCTTCCACTTATATTTCTAATGATCTTTCAAACAGATACTTATCAAATGTTTATTAAACAAAGAATGACTACCTTCTCAATTATTGATCATATATGATCCCCACACAGAAGCCTTCTGACTGAAAGAATCTGATGATAAGTTCCTAAATTATTTTCCTATTTTCCAAAAAAAAAAAAAAAAAAAGCAAGCTGACATTTTAGAAAGGCTGGAGACTTTAGAAACCGAACCTGGCCTTCAACTGTGGTGACGTGTCCCTATTTTTGTTGTTGTTGTTGTTTAAACATATATTTTGAGGAATATTCAGGGTCACAGGGATTATTGGACAAATAAAAATAATTTGAAAGGTTTGGCTAAAAAGGAACCAACAATATCCTCATAGGTGGTAGAGGACAAAATCTGTTGTATATTCCTCAGAGTTAATGAAATTAATCCAGATCCCAGAGGACCCAAGAACATTACTTATTTTTCTTTTATTGAAGTTCAATTTTGAATAAAATATGAAAGAAATAATTTATTGGGTAACTGGGAGAGGTGACTCATACCTCTAATCCCAGCGCTTTTGGAAGCCTAGGCAAGAGGATCTCCTGAGGCCAGGAGATTGAGATTAGCCTCAGCAACAGAGCAAGACCCCCATCTCTACAAAAAAATTTTAAAAAGTTAGCAGGGTGTGATGGTGTGTACCTGTAATCCTAGCTACTCAGAAGTCTAAGGCAGAAGGATTGCCTGAATCCAGGAGTCTGGAGCCACAGCAAACCATGTTCATGCCACTGCACTCCACTCTGAGTGACAGAGTGAGACCCTATCTTTAAAATAAGTAAATAAATTTATTTTGGAAAACTAGTCTAAGTGAAAGAGCATTCTATAATAGGACACCGAGTAACTAGAATGTGAGATCCTAATATCTCATCATGTATAACATGGATGATGAAGTAACTTAATATGTAAAAACAATCCTAGTGGTTGTGAAAGAAAGAACCTATTAGTCTGATTTGTTGGCACCTCTCTGGGACATATAGATAATTTTTTGTTTGTTTTTTGTTTTTTGGTTTTTGTTTTGTTTTGTTTTGTTTTGTTTTGTTTTTTGAGATGAGTTTCATTCTTGTTTTCCAGGCTGGGGTGCAATAGCGCGATCTCGGTTCACTGCAACCTCCACCTCCGGGTTAAAGCGATTTTCCTGCATCAGTCTCCTGAGTAGCTGGGATCACAGATGCCCGCCACATTGCCTGGCTAATCTTTTGTATTTTTAGTAGAGATGGGGCTTCACCATGCTGGCCAGGCTGGTCTTTAACTCCTGACCTCAGGTGATCCACACGCCCCAGCCTCCCAAAGCGCTGGGATTACAGGCATGAACCACTGTGCCAAGCCTTGTGGTTTTAACTGAACACTTTATGAGATTACCTTTCTCTTTTCTTAACATATCAATTATACTTTTATTTTCACTTTTTTAGTGGTTACCCTAGAGTTTGCAATCTACATTTACAAGCAGTCCAAGACTGCTTTTAAATAACGCAATAAAACTACCACTTCACAGATTGTGCAATACCTTATAATAATGAAGTATTCCTAATTCCATCTGCCTGTCTGTTGTATTTTCAGTTCACATATACATTGCTGTCCTTCACTTCACTTCTTTTTTTTTTTTTAATTTCCTTCTTTTGTTGTTGTTCATTATACTTTAAGTTCTAGGGTACATGTGTACAACGTGCAGGTTTGTTACATATGTATACATGTGCCATGTTGGTGTGCTGCACCCATTAACTTGTCATTTACATTAGGCATATCTCCTAATGCTATTCCTCCCTCTCCACTCCCCACAATAGGACCTGGCATGTGATGATCCCCTTCTTATGTCCAAGTGATCTCATTGTTCAATTCCCACTTATGAGTAAGAACATGCAGTGTTTGGTTTTCTGTTCTTGCGATAGTTTGCTGAGAATGATGGTTTCCAGCTGCATCCATGTCCCTACAAAGGACACGAACTCATCCTTTTTTATGGCTGCATAGTATTCCACTTCCATGTATATATGTCCCACATTTTCAGAACCAATCTGTCACTGATGGACATTTGCTGATTCCAAGTCTTTACATTGTGAATAGTGCCACAACAAACACACGCGGTGCATGTGTCTTATAGCAGCATGATTTATAATCCTTTGGGTATATACTCAGTAATGGATGCCTGGATCATATGGTACTTCTCTAGTTTCAGATCCCAAGAGGAATCGCCATACTGTTTTCCCCATAATGGTTGAACTAATTACAATCCCAAAATTCTCAGCAGTGTAAAAGTGTTCCTATTTCTCCACATCCTCTCCAGCACCTGTTGCTTCCCTGACGCTTTACCGATTGCCATTCTAACTGGTGTGAGATGGTGCATCTCATTGTGGTTTTGATTTGCATTTCTCTGATGGCCAGTGATGATGAGCATTTTTCATAAACGTCTGTTGGCTGTATGCATAAGTTCTTTGAGAAATGCCTGTTCATATCTTTTGCCCACTTTTGATGGGGTTGTTTGTTTTTTTTGTAAATTTGTTTGAGTTCTTTGTAGTTCTGGATATTAGCCCTTTGTCAGATGGTGAGTAGATTGCAAAAATTTTCTCCCATTCTGTAGGTTGCCTGTTCACTCTGATGGTAGTTTCTTTTTGCTGTGCAGAAGTTTCCTTTAGTTTAATTAGATCCCATTTGTCAATTTTGGCTTTTGTTGCCGCTTGCTTTTGGTGTTTTAGGACATGAAGTCTTTGCCCATGCCTGTCCTGAATGATACTACCTGTTTTCTTCTAGGGTTTTATGGTATTAGGTTTTAACATTTAAGTTCTAATCCATCTTGAATTAACTTTTCAGATAAGGAGTAAGGAAAGGATCCAGTTTCCAGTTTTCCAATTTATAGCTAGCCACTTTCTCAGCACCATTTATTAAATAGGGAATCCTTTCCCAATATCTTGTTTTTGTCAGGTTTGTCAAAGATCAGATGGCTGTAGATGTGTGGTATTATTTCTGAGGACTCTGTTCTGTTCCATTGGTCTATATTCTGTTTTGGTACCAGTACCATGCTGTTTTGGTTAATGTAGCCTTGTAGTATAGTTTGAAGTCAGGTAGTGATGCCCAGCTTTGTTCTTTGTCTTTAGGATTGTCTTGGCAATGCGGGCTCTTTTTGGTTCCATATGAACTTGGAAAGCATTTTTTCCAATTCTGTGAAGAAACCTTGGTCGGTAGCTTCATGGGATGGCATTCAATCTATAAATTAACATCTTTAAGTGTACACTCATTTTCACGAGACATTCTTCCTACCCATGAGCGCGTATGTTCTTCCATTTGTTTGTGTCCTTTATTTCACTGAGCAGTAGTTTGTAGTTCTTGAAGAGGTCCTCATGATCCCTTTGTAAGTTAGATTCTGTGTCTTTATTCTTCTTGAAGCAATTGTGAATGGCAGTTCATTCATGATTTGGCTCTCTGATTGTCTGTTACTGGTGTATAAGAATGGTTGTGATTTCTGCACATTGATTTTGTATCCCGAGACTTTGCTGAAGTTGCTTATCAGCTTAAGGAGATTTGGGGCTGAGACAATGGGGTTTTCTAAATATACAATCATGTCATCTGCAAACAGGGACAATTGGACTTCTTCTTTTCCTAACTAAATACCCTTGATTTCTTTCTCTTACCTGATTGCCCTAGCCAGAACTTCCAACACTATGTTGAATAGGAGTGGTGAGAGAGAGGGCATCCCTGTCTTGTGCCGTTTTCAAAGGGAATGCTCCAGTTTTGCCCATTCAGTATGATATTGGCTGTGAGTTTGTCATAAATAGCTCTTATTATTTTGAGATACATTCCATCAATACTGAATTTATTGAGAGTTTCTAGCATGAAGGGCTGCTGAATTTTGTCAAAGTCCTTTTCTGCACCTATTGAGATGTAATCATGTGGTTTTGTCTTGGATATATATTTATATGCGCTGGATTATTTATTGATTTGCATATGTTGAACCAGCCTTGCATCCCAGGGATGAAGCCCACTTGATCATGGCGGGTGCTTTCTGATGTGCTGCTGGATTCGGTTTGCCAGTATTTTATTGAGGATTTTTGCATCGACGCTCATCAGGATACTGGCTAAAATTCTCCTATTGTTGTGCCGGTGCCTTGCACGTAGGATGATGTTATTCATAAAACGAGTTAGGAGGATTCCCTTATTTTTCTATTGATTGGAATAGTTTCAGATAGCTGAACAGTAACAGCTCCTCCTTCTACCTCTGGTAGAATTCAGCTGTGAATCCATCTGGTCCTGACTTTTGGTTGGTAGGCTATTAATTATTGCCTCACAATTTCAGAGCCTGCTATTGGTCTATTCAGGATTCAACTTCTTCCTGGTTTAGTCTTCAGAGAGTGTAGCGTCCAGGAAATCATCCATTTCTTCTAGAATTCTAGTTTATCTACAGAGGTTTATAGTATTCTCTGATGGTAGTTTGTATTTGTGGGTCAGTGGTGATATCCCTTTATCATTTTATTGCATCTATTTGATTCTCTTTTTCTCTCTCTTCTTTTTCTCTTTTCTTACTTAGTCTTGCTAGTCAGTCTATCAATTTGTTAGATCTTTTCAAAAACCAACTCCTGGATTCATTTTTGAGGGTTTTTGTGTCTCTATCTCCTTCAGTTTGCTCTGATCTTCTATTTTTGCCTCTGCTAGCTTTGAATGTGTTTGCTCTGCTCTCTGTAGTTCTTTAATTGTGATGTTAGAAAAATGCTCAATTTTAGATCTTTCCAGCTTCTCTGTGGGCATTTAGTGCTATAAATTTCCTCTCACACACTGCTTTTAAATGCGTCCCAGATTCTGGTATGTTGTATCTTTGTTCTCATTGATTTCAAAGAACATCTTTAACTTCTGCCTCTACTGCTATGCACCCAGTAGTCATTCAGGAGCAGGTTATTCAGTTTCATGTAGTTGAGTGGTTTTGATTGAGTTTTAGTCCTGAGTTCTCGCTTGATTGCACTGTGGTCTGAGAGACAGTTTGTTACAATTTCTGTTCTGTACATTTGCTGAGGAGTGCTTTACCAATTATGTGTCAATTTTGGAATAAGTGTGATATGGTGCCGAGAAGCTAATGTATATCTGTTGATTTGGGTATATTCTGTAGATGTTCATTAGGTCTGCTTGCTGCAGAGATGAGTTCAATTCCTGGATATCCTTGTTAACTTTCTGTCTCATTGATCTGTCTAATGTTGACAGGGTGCTGGAAGTCTCCATTATTATTGTATGAGCCCAAGTCTCCTTTGTAAGTCTCTATGACTTGTTTCATGAATCTGGGTGCTCCTACATTGGGCATATATTTAGATAGTTAGCTTCCTGTTGAGTTGATCCCTACCACATGTAATGGCCTTCTTTGTCTCTTTTGATCTTGATGGTTTAAAGTCTGTTTTATCAGAGACTGTTTTATCAGGATTGCAACCTGCTTTTTGTTCTCCATTTGCTTGCAGATCTTCTCCTCCATCCCTTTATTATTTTGAGCCTATGCATGTCTCTGCGTGTGAGATAATCTCCCTAAATGGCTAAAAGCAAAACTGATAGGTCTTGACTCTTTATCCAGTTTGCCAGTCTGTGTCTTTAATTGAGCATTTCAGTCTATTTTACATTTAAGGTTATTACATGTGTGAACTTGATCCTGCCATTATGATATTAACTGGTTATTTTGCTCAAGAGTAGTTCTTTCATAGCCTCAATGGTCTTTACATTTTGGCATGTTTTTGCAATGGTAATACCGCTGTTCCTTTTCCATGTTTAGTGCTTCCTTCAGGGTCTCTTATGAGGCAGGCCTGGTGGTGACAAAACTTACATTTGCTTATCTGTGAAGGATTTTATTTCTCCTTCACTTATGAAACTTAGTTTGGCTGGGTATGAAATTCTGAGTTTAAAATTCTTTTCTTTAAGAGTGTTGAATATTCTTATTATTTTGAGATATATTCCATCAATACTGAATTTATTGAGCATTTTTAACATGAAGGGCTGTTGAATTTTGTCAAAGTCCTTTTCTGCGTCTATTGAGGTAATCATGTGGTTTTTGTCTTTGGGTTTGTTTATATGCTGGATATGAAATTCTTGGTTGAAAATTCTTTTATTGCAGCTATTGCAAGAATCTATTGCAAAACTAAGTTTCTTAAGTGAAGGAGAAATAAAATCCTTTACAGACAAGCAAATGCTTAGAGATTTTATCACCACCAGGTCTGCCCTACAAGAGATCCTGAAGGAAGCACTAAACATGGAAAGCTACAACAGGTACCAGCCATTGCAAAAACATGTCAAAATGTAAAGTCCGTCGATGCTAGGAAGAAATTGCATCAACTAGCGAGCAAACTAACCAGCTAATATCATAATGACAGGATCAAGCTCACACATAACAAACAACCCCATCAAAAAGTGGGCAAAAGATATGAGCAGACATTTCTCAAAAGAAGACATGCATGCAGCCAACAGACACACGAAAAAATGCTCATCATCACTGGCCATCAGAGAAATGCAAATCAAAACCACAGTGAGATACCATCTGACACCAGTTAGAATGGCAATCATTAAAAAGTCAGGAAACAACAGGTGCTGGAGAGGATATGGAGAAATAGGAACACTTTTACACTGCTGGTGGGATTGTAAATTAGTTCAACCATTATGGAAAACAGTATGGCGATTCCTCAAGGATCTAGAACTAGAAGTGCCATATGACCCAGCCATCCCATTACTGGGTATATACCCAAAGGATTATAAATCATGCTGCTGTAAAGACATACGCACACGTATGTTCATTGTGGCACTATTCACAATAGCAAAGACTTGGAATCAACCCAAATGTCCATCAGTGACAGACTGGATTAAGAAAATGTGGCACATATACACCATGGAATACTATGTAGCCATAAAAAAGGATGAATTCGTGTCCTTTGTAGGGACATGGATGCAGCTGGAAACCATCATTCTCAGCAAACTATCACAAGAACAGAAAACCAAACACCGCATGTTCTCACGCATGGGTGGGAACTGAACAATGAGATCACTTGGACTCAAGAATGGGAACATCACACACTGGGGCCTATTATGGGGAGAGGGGAGGGGAGGGATTGCACTGGGAGTTATACCTGATGTAAATGATGAGTTGATGGGTGCTGACGAGTTGATAGGTGCAGCACACCAACATGGCACAAGTATACATATATAATAAACCTGCATGTTATGCACATGTACCCTAGAACTTAAAGTATAATAATAAAAAAAAGAAAAGAAAAGAAAAGAAAATTCTTTCTTTTAAGAATGTTGAATATTGGCCCCCACTCTCTTCTGGCTTGGAGAGTTTCTGCTGAGAGATCTGCTGTTAGTCTGAATGGCTTCCCTTGGTGTGTAACCCGACCTTTCTCTCTGGCTGCCCTTAACATTTTTTCCTTCATTTCAACTTTGGCAAATCTGACAATTATGTGTCTTGGAGTTGCTCTTCTCGAGGAGTATCTTTGTGGCATTCTGTATTTCCTGAATTTGAATGGTGGCCTGCCTTTCTAGGTTGGGGAAGTTCTCTTGGATGATACCCTGCAGAGTGCTTTCCAACTTGGTTCCATTTTCCCCGTCATTTTCAGGCACACCAATCAGACGTAGATTTGGTCTTTTCACATAATCCCATATTTCTTGGAGGCTTTGTTCATTTCCTTTTACTCTTTTTCTCTACACTTCTCTCTTCATTTCATTCATTTGATCTTCAATTGCTGATACTCTTTCTTACAGTTGATCGAGTCAGTTACTAAACTTGTGCGTTTGTCACGTAATTCTCATGTTATGATTTTCATCTCTATCAGTTCTTTTAAGGTCCTCTCTGCATTGATTATTCTAGTTATCCATTCATCCATCCTTTTTTCAAGGTTTTTAGTTTCTTTGCACTGGTTACATAGTTCCTCCTTTAGCTCTGAGAAGTTTGATCAACTGAAGCCTTCTTCTCTCAACTCATCAAAGTCATTCTCCGTCCAGCTTTGTTCCATTGCTGGCGATGAGCTGCATTCCTTTGGAGGGGGAGAGGCACTCTGATTTTTTGAATTTCCAGCTTTTCTGCACTGCTTTTTCCCCATCTTTGTGTTTTATCTGCCTTTGGTCTTTGATGATGGTGACGTACTGATGGGGTTTTAGTGTGGGTGTCCTTTCTGTTTGTTAATTTTCCTTCTAACAGTCAGGACCCTCAGCTGTAGGTATGTTGGAGTTTGCTTGAGGTCCACTCCAGACTCTGTTTGCCTGGGTATCAGCAGCAGAGGCTGCAGAAGATAGAATATTGCTGAACAGCAAGTGTTGCTGTCTGATTCTTATACTGGAAGTTTCGTCTCGGGGTGTACCCCACCATGTGAGGTGTGAGGTGTAGGTCTGCACCTAATGGGGGATGTCTCCCAGTTAGGCTACTCAGGGGTCAGGGACCCACTTGAGCAGGCAGTCTGTCCGTTCTCAGATCCCCACCGCCATGCTGGGAGATCCACTGCTCTCTTCAAAGCTGTCAGACACGGGTATTTACCTCTGCGAGGTTTCTGCTGCTTTTTGTTTAGTTATGCCCTGTCCCCAGAGGAGGAGTCTACAGAGGCAGGCCAGTCTCCTGAGCTGTGGTGGGCTTCACCCAATTTGAGCTTCCCAGCAGCTTTGTTTACCTACTTAAGCCTCAGCAATGGCGGGCGTCCCTCCCCCAGCATTGCTGCCACCATGCAGTTAGATCTCAGACTGCTGTGCTAGCAATGAAGGAGGCTCCGTGCACATGGGACCCTCTGGGCCAGGTGTGGGATATAATCTCCTGGTGTTCTGTTTGCTGAGACCCTTGGTAAAGTGCAGTATTAGGGTGGGAGTTACCCGAGTTTCCAGGTGTGTGTCTCAATTTCCTTTCACTAGGAAAAGGAATTCCCTTCCCCCTTGCGCTTCCCAGGTGAGGCGATGCCTTGCCCTGCTTCAGCTCTCGTTAGTCGGGCTGCACCCGCAGACCAGCACCAACTGTCCAACACGCCCCAGTGAGATGTACCCGGTACTTCAGTTGAAAATGCAGAAATCACCCATCTTCTGTGTCACTCACGCTGGAACCTGGAGGCTGGAGCTGTTCCTATTCGGCCATCTTGGGTGTGCCCCAACATATCCTTATTTTAATGCAATATTCACTTAAGCATCTTTCCCTTTGTAGGACCCATTTGACTGGAAGTCCTTTCCTTCAGTAGAAATTACCATACTCCCCATTTCACCTCAAAAAGGAACTTTTCTTCAAAGCTGCTTCCTATTGAGGACATAGATTACCAGGTGTTTATTTCTAAAGTCAATTTCTTCTTTCCTAACTGACCAACCAGAAAATATTTTCAGATAATTTAGTCTAGATTCTACAGACTCTCCCAGTAAATAAAAATGGGGAGCCATGCCACTTCTTTGTCAAGACAAAGTAAGCTTACCTGTCTCAATCTATACCAACACCAACTTCAATTTCCAGTAGCTATGCTGCATCAGGTTACTTAACATATAATTTTAACCCTAATTTTGTAGTTTATTTTTCAGCAACTACCAGTTTTTTTTGAAATGTGTTTAAAGAAGATACTTGATGCAAAGATATTTATCTGCTTGCTTACCCTAGTTCAGTAAATCCTACATAATCTGACTCCAACCTATCTCTCCCATTCCTACTTGTACCACTTAGCTCTTAGGCCATCTCACATCCAGCCACGTTGGCCTCTTTATTTTCCTGACAAAGCAAATTTGTTTCCCTTTCTTCTGCCTGGAGTGCTATACTACCTGACTATCCCAGGTTTGGCTCCTTTATATCCTGTGGATCTCAGGTTAAATATTCCTGTTCAAAGAGACTTTTCATGACCACCTAAAATAGCAAGTCAGCTGTTCTTTATGACATCAACAGTGTTCATTTTCTGCACTTCATTTATAACCACTTGTGCTAGGCAGAATCCTGGTTCTCCAAAGATGTTCACATCTTCATTCCTAGACCTGTGAATATGTTACCTTACATGCCAAAAGAGACTTCGTATGTGACTGGGTTAAGGATCTGGAAATGAAGAAATAATCTTGGATTTTCCAGATTGACTCAATATAATCATTGAGATTCTTATAACAGAAAAGCAGGATAAGCAGTGGCACGGAGAAAACATATGACAATGACAGCATAAGTTGGAAGAAAGAGACCGCAAGCCAAAGAATACAGTAGGTGTCTAGAAGGTAGAAAAGGCATGGAAATGGATTCTCTCCTAAATCCAGAGGAAGCACAGCCCAGCTAATACCTTGATTTCAGTCCAGTGAAACCAATTTCGGACTTCTAGTCTCCGGAACTGTAAAGTAATAAATTTGTGTTGTTTTAAGTCATTTGTGTAAATTATAGCAGTGGTAGAATACTAATACTCTACCTGACATTTTTCTTGTTTTATTTATTTGTTATTTATCATCTGTCTCCCCATACTAGAATGTAAACGCCATAGGACAAGAGCCTTGTTTTTTTATACTCACTGTTTACATTCTTAGAGCAATATATAATAGGCACTCAATAAGTTGAATTGAGTGAATAATTGTTTATCATGTGTAAATTTTGCATATTGTCTGTCAAAGAGTTATGTCCCTAGACAACCTTTATGCTTTCTGATTGTGAAAAAAAGAAATGTTTGATAAAGATAAAAGTACATTGATCATTCTAATCTCAGTGTCGGAGGGCAGTTGTAACTTAGATTCTCCTGTACTAAAAATATGTTCATTCTCATCCTGAGTTAGCACCCTCATAAGGACATGATGTACCTTGATATTTGTAATTCTTTGCCAAGGCACATGCTGTTGGTTACTAATTTGATTATCTTGACCTCCACGTATAATATTAACCCCAGATTTGATATGATTATTTTTAGAGCTATAAACAGCAAGAATGATGATGGAGTTGCCCTAACTTTATCTGGAGTTTATTGGATTTTTAAAAAGTTTACATTAAGATTCACACTTAGTGTTGTACATCCTGTGGGTTTTGACAAATGTACAATGACATGTATCCACCATAAGTATCATAAAGAAGAATTTTACTTCCCAAAAAATATCTTGTGTTACATTTACCCCTTCCTCTCCCCAAATCCTGATAACCACTGATCTTATTATTGTCTTTGTAGTTTTGCTTTTTGCAGCAAAATATAAAAAATATTTTCCTGAAAATATTCCCAGTGGTATGGATATACCATGTTTTATTTATTCATTCATCAGCTGATTAATGGAGTATTAAGTTTCCACTTTTTATTATGAATAGCACAGCTATGAGCATTTATGTAAAAGTATTTGTGTGAGCATATATTATTACGTATCTTGATTTTATCCTAAGAGTGAACTGTCTGGTCACATGGCCAATCTATATTTAACATTTTCAGAGAATGCCAGACTACTGCACAAAGTAGATGCACCATTTTACACTCTCACTGGCAGTGTATAATAACTTCATTTTACCCACGTCCTTTCCAACACTTGCTATTATCTGTCTTTTTGACTACAGCTGTCCTATTGGGTATGAAGTGGTATCCCAAAGTTTTATTTATATTTCCCTGAGAGCTAACAATGTTGAACATTTTTCATGTGCTTCTAGCCATTTTTATATTTTCTTTAGAGAAATGTCCTTTGCCCATTTATTATTTGAGTTACCTATATTATTGAATTTTAAAAGTTATTTATATATTCTGGATACATGTCTTTAACAGACATATAGGATTTGAAAATGTTTTAGGTATGATTGATGACTTCTAAGCAAAACGGATCTGATATCTTTTCATATTGCCAAATGTATTAGTCCATTTTCACACTGCTGATAAAGACATACCCAAGACTGGGCAATATACAAAAGAAAGAGGTTTAATGGACTTACTGTTCTAAGTGTCTGGGGAGGCCTCACAATCTTACATGGATAGCAGCAGGCAAAGAGAGAGCTTGTGCAGTGAAACTCTGCCTTATAAAGCCATCAGATCTCATAAGACTTATTCACTATCATAAGAACAGCACGGGAAAGACCCACACTCATTATTTGATTACCTCCCACTGGGTCCATCCCACAACATGTGGGAATTTAAGATGAGAGTTGGTTGGGGACAGAGCTAAACCATATCATTCTTCCCCTGGCCCCTCCCAAATCTCATCTTTAAAAATTCCCAAATTTGAAGAGAAATTTGGACATCCATAACCAGGAAACTCAAAAATTCCAAAATAGATTCAACCCAAAAAGAGATTCTTAAAGGCACAAAATAGTCAAATTGTCAAAAATCAGCACAAAGGGAGAATTCTAAAAACTGCAAGAGAAGAAAAGCATCAATTCATGTATAAGGAAATTCTTACTTGACTGACAGATTTCTTTGCAAACACCTTATAAGGCAGGATAAAATATGATGATACACTTAAAGTGCTGAAAGAAAAAAAGAAGCCAACTAAATTACAATACTTAGAAAAGCCATCCTTCAAAAATGAGGAAAAAATAAAATCTGTCTCAGACAAGCAATAAATGAAGAAATTCATCACCACTAGACTGGCTTTACAAGAGGCGTTCAAGGTAGCCCTGAATCTAGAAATAAAAATATGATAATTACTATCATGAAAACATGGAGAAATACACAAAGCTCTGGTAGAACAAATACACAAAAGAAAAGGACAAAAGAATAAAATCTGATCACCATAAAAAACCACCATATCACAATGATAAAACAATAAGAGAGGAAGAAAGAACCAAAGAATATACAAAACCACCAGAATACAATTAACAGATGATGAGAGTAATTGCTCACCAAAAAATAATAATTTATAAATGGATTAAATCCCCCACTTAAAAGATACAGTCTAGCTGAATGGATTTTTTTAAATGACCCAACTATATGCTACCTATGAGAAACTCACTTCACTGGTAAAGATGCGTACAGATTGAAAGTGAAACGATAGTAAAAAATATTTCACTCAAATGAAAACAAAAAGCAATCAAGAGTAGCTACTATACTTACATTGGATAAAACAAGCTTTAAGTAAAAGACTAAAAAAAAAAAGACTAAAAGGTCATTATATAATACTTAAGAAATTCAGAAATAAATAAATACAATATACCAATTGTGAATATATATGCATGAAGCACCAGAACACATGGATATATAAAGCAAACATTATTAGATATAAAGGAAGAGACACACTCCATTTATAGATTGGTACTTCAACATGCCACTCACAGCATTGGATAGATAATCTAGAAACAAAATCCACAAAGAAACATTGGATTTAAACTTAACATTAGACCTAATAGACATTTACAAAGCATTTCATCCAACAGCTGCAGAATTCACATTCTTCTCATGAACACATGGAACATTCTCCAGAATAAACCACGTTAGGTCATAAAACAAGTCTCAACAAATCCTTTTTAAAATTGAAATTATCAAGTATCTTTTCTTGTATCAATGAACTAAAACTGAAATCAATAATTAGAAACTTTTGAAAGGTACAAATATATGGAAATTAACCAATATGCTCCTGAACAACCAATGAGTCCATGAAGAAATTAATTAGGAAATTTAAAACGTTCTTAAAACAACTAAACCTATGGGATATAGCAAAACTATATTATTATATATATAACTATATTATTATACAGTAATAAGTTGAAGTTTATAGCAATCAGTACCTACACGAAAAAAGTAAAAAGATTTCAAGTAAACAGCTGAATGATGTATCTCAAGGAATCAGAGAAAGCAAAAACAAGCGAAAGCCCAAATTAGTGGAGAAAAATAAATATTAAAAATAAGAGCATAAATAAAATAAAACTAAAAAAAAAATCAAGAAAATGAAAAAAGTTGACTTTTTGAAAACATAAACAACATTGACAATCTTTACTTAGACTAAGAAAAAAAGAGAGAAGACTCACACAAATAAATTAGAAACAAAAAAATATAATTGATACCACAGAAATACAAAGGATCATTAGAGATGACTATGAATAACCATACAACAAAATGGAAAATCTATAGGAAAATAAAAAAATCCCTGGACATATACAACCTAACAAGATTGAACCAGGAAGAAATACAAAACCTGGACAGATCAATAAGAATATTGAGATTGAACCTGTAATAAAAAGTCTCCCATTTCACTCTGTAGTCCATCTTGAGTTAATTTTTGTATAAAGTGTAAGAAAGGGGTTGATATGGTTTGGCCAGGTCCCCACCCAAATCTCATCTTGAAGAGTAGCTCCCATAATTCCCAAGTGTCATGGGAGGCGTCCAGTGGGAAGTAACTGAATCATGGGAGCAGGTCCCCATGCTGTTCTCGTGATAGTGAATAAGTCTCATGAGATCTGGTGATTTAATAAAGGGGAGTTCCTCTACACACATTCTCTTGTCTGCCACCATGTAAGACATGCCTTTGCTCCTCCTACATCTTCCACCTTGATTGTGAGACCTCCCCAGCCATATGAAACTGAGAGTCCATTAAATCTCTTTTTCTTTATAAATTACCCAGTCTTGAGTATGTCTTTATTAGCAGCTGAGAACAGACTAACACAGGGGTCTAATTTCAATTTTCTGCATATGACTAGCCAGTTTTCCCAGCACCATTTATTAATTTCAACTTTCTGCATATGACTACCCAGTTCTCCCAGCACCATTTATTAAATAGAGAATCTTTTCCCCATTGCTTGTAAAACCCAAAACTATAAAAACTCTGAAGAAAATCTCGGCAAATACCACTTAGGACATAAGCACAGGCAAAGATTTCATGATGAAAACACCAAAAGCAATTGCAACAAAAATAAAAACTGACAAAGGGAATCTAATTAAACTAAAGAGCTTCAGCATAGCAAAAAACCTCTCAGAGTGAACAGACAACCTACAGAATGGGAAAAAAATTTTACAATCTACTCATCTGACAAAGGTCTAATATCAAGAGTCTACAAGTAACTTAAACAAATTTACAAGAATAAAACAAACAACCTCCTCTTTTTCCGGCTGGAACCATGGATGGTGCGGAAGAGGAGAAGAAGAAGGTTCCTGCTGTGCCAGAAACCCTTAAGAAAAAGCGAAGGAATTTCGCAGAGCTGAAGATCAAGCGCCTGAGAAAGAAGTTTGCCCAAAAGATGCTTCGAAAGGCAAGGAGGAAGCTTATCTATGAGAAAGCGAAGCACTATCACAAGGAATATAGGCAGATGCACAGAACTGAAATTCGAATGGCGAGGATGGCAAGAAAAGCTGGCAACTTCTACGTACCTGCTGAACCCAAATTGGCGTTTGTCATCAGCATCAGAGGTATCAATGGCGTGAGCCCAAAGGTCCGAAAGGTATTGCAGCTTCTGCGCCTTGGTCAAATCTTCAATGGAACCTTTGTGAAGCTCAACAAGGCTTCAATTAACATGCTGAGGATTGTAGAGCCATATATTGCATGGGGGTACCCCAATCTGAAGTCAGTAAATGAGCTAATCTACAAGCGTGGTTATGGCAAAATCAATAAGAAGCGAATTGCTTTGACAGATAACACTTTGATTGCTCAATCTCTTGGTAAATATGGCATCATCTGCATGGAGGATCTGATTCATGAGATCTATACTGTTGGAAAACGCTTCAAAGAGGCAAATAACTTCCTGTGGCCTTTCAAATTATCCTCTCCACGAGGTGGAATGAAGAAAAAGACCACCCATTTTGTAGAAGGTGGAGATGCTGGCAACAGGGAGGACCAGATCAACAGGCTTATTAGAAGAATGAACTAAGGTGTCTACCATGATTATTTTTCGAGTCTCGTCAGTTTAATAAACAGTACCTGCTCTCAAAATGATTTAAAAAAAAAAAAACCTCATTAAAAAGTGGGCAAAGGACATGAACAGACACTTCTCAAAAGACATTCATGCAACCAAAAACATGAAAAAAGCTCATCACTGATCATTAAGGAAATGCAAATCAAAACCACAAAGAGATACCATCTCACGGCAGTCAGAATGGCAATTATTAAAAAGTCAAGAAACAACAGATGCTGGCAAGGTTGCGGAGAAAAAGGAATGCTTTTACACTATTGGTGGGAGTATGTAAATTAATTAAACCATTTTGGAAGACAGTGTGGTAATTCCTCAAAGATCTAGAAGTAGAAATACCATTTGACCCAGCCATACCATTACTGAGTATATACCCAAGGGAAAATAAATAATTCTATTATAAAGATACATGCACACATATGTTCATTGCAGCACTATTCATAATAGCAAAGACATGAAATCAATCCAAATGCCCATCAAAAATAGACTGGATGAAGAAAATGTGGTACATATACACCATAGAATACTATGCAGCCATAAAAAGGAACTAGATCATGTCCTTTGCAGGGGCATGGATGGAGCTGGAAGCCATTATCCTCAGCAAACTTATGAAGAAACAGAAAACTATACACCACTTTGTTATCACTTATAAGTGAGAGATGACCAACGAGAAAACATGAATACATAGTGGGGAACAAGACACACTGGGACCTGTTGGGGAGGTGGTGAGTATAGCATCAGAAAGAACAGCTAATGGATGCTGGGTTTAATACCTAGGTGATGGGAGTTGATCTGTACAGCAAACCACAATGGCAAACATTTACCTATGTAATAACCCTGTACATCCTGCACATGTACCCTGGAACTTAAAGTTAAAAAAAAGACTCCTAGCAAAGGAAAGCCCAGGACTGAATGGTTTCATTGCTGAATTCTATCAAACTTTTTCTTTTTTTTTTTTCAAGATAGAGACTTGCTATGTCACCAAGGCTGGAGTGTAGTGTAGGGGTGCAATCTTGGCTCACTGCAACCTCCACCTCCTGGGTTCAAGCAATTTTCCTGCCTCAGCCTCCCAAGTAGCTGGAATTACAGGAACCCACCACCACGCCTGTCTAATTTTTGCATTTTTAGTAAAGATGGGGTTTCACCATATTGGCCAGGCAGGTCTCGAACTCCTGATCTTATGATCTGCCCGCCTCAGCCTCCCAAAGTGATGGGATTACAGGCATAAGCCACTGCACCTGGCCTATCAAATTTTTAAAAGAGAACCAACACCCATTCTTTTCAAACTATTTTTGAAAATTGAGGTGAAGGAAATTTTTTCAGTCTCTTTCTATGACACAAGCATTACTCTGATACCAAAACCGAATTAGAAAAAAAAAAAGAAAGAAAGAAAGAAAAAGAAAGCACATACACGCATGAAAGAAAAAAATACAGTTCAATATCCTTGATGAACATAGATCAAAAAAACTCAATAAAATAATAGTATGAAATTCAACAACATATCAATAAGTTTATACACCATAATCAAGTGGGACTTATCTCAGGGAGCAGGGATGGTTTAACATTTACAAACAATAAATGTGATATATCACATCAACAGAACAAAGAAAAAAAGCAATATAATCCTCTCAATAGACACAAAAAACATTTGAGAAAATTAAACATCTCATCATAATAAAAACATTCAACAAGTTATATATAGAAAGAATGTACTTCAATGCAATTAAGGACATGTATGACAAACCCACAGCTAACGTTACGCTGAATAAGAAAATGTTGAAAGCTTTTCCTCTAGGAACTAGAACCAGACAAGGATGCTCACTTTCACTACTCTTATTCAACATAATACTGAAAGTCCTAACCAGAGAAATAGGAAGTCAAGTTGTCCCTGACTGCAAATGGTATAATCTTATATATGGAAAAGCCTAAAGACCTCCCACAAAAATATCTTAGAATTGATAAGCAAAATCAACAAAGTTCCAAGATATAAAAATCAATGTACAAAAATCAGTAGCATTTCTATACACAAATAATGAACTAGGAGAAAAAGAAATCAAGAAACCATCCCATTTAAAACAGCTAAAAAATAACTTAGTAACAGACAATTAAGGAGATGAAAATTCTCTATAATGAAAACTGTAAAACACCAATTAAAGAAACTGAAGCAGACACACAAAAAATGAAAAGACAGCCAATGTTCACATATTACAAATTTTTTTTCTAATGATTATACTACCAAAAGCAATAAACAGATTTAATGCAATCTCTATCAAAATATCAATGTCACTTGTCATGAAAACAAAAAAAAAAATCCATAAATTTGTGTGGAAGTAAAAAAGGCCTCAAACAGCCAAAGCAATTCTGAGGTAAAGAACAAAGCTGGAGGCATCACACTACTGTCTTCAAAATATACCACAAAACTATAGCAACCAAAACAGCAAGGTACTGGCATGGAAACAGAAACATAGGCCAATAAAACAGAATACAGAACCCAGAAATAAATCCATGTATCTACAACCAACTTAATTTTGAGAAAGGTGACAAGAACATATTAATATATTGAGAAAGGGATAGTCTTTTTAAAAAATGGTGCTGGGAAAACTGGATATTTATAGGTAGAAGAAAAAACTAGACTTCAATCTTTCACAATATACAAAACTCAACCAAAATTGAATACAGTCTTAAATGTAAGACTTAAAACTATAAATCTACTTGAAGACAACAGGACACCAGTCTTATTCGACACCATAAGCACAGACAACAAAAACAAATATAGATAAATGAGACTATATCAAACTAAGAAGTTTCTGCACAGCAAAGGAAACAGGCAACAGAGTGAAAAGACAACCTGCAGAATAGGAGGAAATATTGGCAACGTATTTATCCAAGAAAAGATTAAAATTCAAACAAGAAATACAACTCAGTAACAATAACAACAAAAAAAAAACCCAAATGCTTTTAAAAATGCACCAATGAGCTGACTATACAGCTCTCAAAGAAAACATACAAATGGCCAATAGGTATACAAAAAATGCTTTACATCACTAAGCAAGGAAATGCAAATCACAAACACAATATCACCTCACTGCAGTTAGAATGGCTATTATCAAAAAGACAAAAAAAGCTTTTGGTGAGCATACAGTCTTCTTCTGGGATTCTTATACACTGTTGGTGGAAATGTTAAGTTATTACATCCATTAGGAAAAAAGTATGGAGGTTCCTCAAAAAACTACAAATAGAACTATCATATGTTTGAGCACTCTCACTACTGTTTATATATCCAAAAGAAAGAAAGAAAATCAGTATGTTGAAGAGTTATCTGCACTCCTGTGTTCACTGCAGCACTGTTCACAGCAGCCAGGTATGGAATCAATCTAAGTGTCCATTAACAGATGAATGGAAAATTCTTCCCAGAAGATTTTCAAAGATTTACTCAGATCCATTAGAAGAATTACTATGTCAACGCTAGCCTTATTCAATGTTTGTCTTAAATAATAACATATGAAAGCCAAAATTACTCCTTGATCCATGGGCTGCAGAATGGATATTGTGTTAGCAGGTATGTAAACAACATTAATCTTTTATATCTCTATCAGAGCTCTTGGATGACCAGGTAAATTGTCAGGGAGCAATAAGATTTTGAAAGGAATCTTTTCTGTGCAGTAGGTCTCAACACTGGGCTTAAAATACTCAGTAAACCGTACTGTCAACAGATGTGTCATCATCCAGGCTTTGTTGTTCCATTTATAACAGCACAGCCAGAGTAGATGTAGCATAGCTCTTAAGGGCCGTAGGACTTTTGGAACTGTAAATGAGCCTTGGATTCCATTTAAAGTCACCAGCTGTATTAGCCTCTAACAGAAGAGTCAGTCCGTCCTTGAAGTCAGGCATTATCTTCTCCTCTCTAGCTATGAAAGTCCTACATGGCATCTTCTTCCAATGTGAATCTATTTCATCTACATTGAAAATGTTTTGTTTAGTGTAACAACCTTCATCACTTATCTTGGCTATATTTCAGGATAATTTGCTTCAGCTTCTCTATCAGCACTTACAGTTTCATCTTGTACTTCAGCTTCTATATCAACACTTACTGTTTTATCTTGTTCTTTGATGTTACAGAGATGTCTTATTTCCTTAAACCTCACGAATCAACCTATGCTAGTCTTCAAACTTTTCCTCTACAGCTTCTTTACCTCTCTGACTTCACTGAATTGAAGAGAGTTATAGCCTTGCTCTGGATTGGGCTTTAGCTTAAGAGAATGTTGTGGCTGCTTTTATCTATTCAGACCACTAAAATTTTCTGTATGTCAGCAATATGGCTGTTTTGCTTCCTTGAACTTTTTAATTTCCTTCAAGAACTTTTCCTTTGCATTCATAATTTGGCTATTTAGTGCAAGAGGCCTAGCTTTCAGTTTATCTCAGCTTTCAACATGCCTTCCTCACTAAGCTTAATCATTTTTAGCTTTTGATTTAAAGTAAGAGATATGCAACTTCTCTTTTCCTTAAATACTTACAGCCCATTGTAAAGGTATTAATTGGCCTAATTTCAATATTGTTATGTCTCAGAGAATAAGGAGGCCCAAGGAGAGAGAAAGAAATGGGGAAACACTAAGTTGATTGATGTAGCAGTCAGAACGTATTTATTAAATTTGCCATCTTGTATGGACATAATTTGTGGTGTCCCAAAACAATTATGATAACAACAAAGATTTCTGATTACAGATCATCATAAAAGACATAATAATATTGTGCATGAAATACTGCAAGAATTATCAAAATGTGACACAGAGACATGAAATAAGCACACGCTCTTGAAAAAATGGCATTGATAGACTTGCTCCACACAGGGTTGCCACAAACCTTTAATTTAAAACAATGCAATATCTGTGATACATGATAAAATGAAGCACAATAAAATAAAGTGAGCCTGTTTTGTACATGAATATTCATAGCAGCATTATTAATAATAGTCAAAAAGAGGAAATAAACGTTCATCAACTGACAAATGATAAATAAAATGTGGTATATCCATACAATAGAATATTATTCAGTATTAAAAAGAATGAAGTGTTGATATACCCTACGTTATGCACGAACCTTGCCAACATTATGCTAAATAAAGCAGTCACAAAGGACTATACATCAAATGATCCAATTTGTATAAAATGTCTAGGACAGGCAAATCCATAGAAAAAGAAACTAGATTGGTGGTTGCCTATGTCTGTAGATAAGTGGGTGGGCGGCTGGGTGGAAGAAAATAGAGAGTGACTGCTAATGGGTAAGGGGTTTATTTTGCTGTGATTAAGATATTCTAAAATTGATGGTAGTGATTATTGTACAATAATGTGAAAATTTTATGGTATGTGAATTATATCTCAATAAATCTGTGAAAGAAGGAAGAAAGGAAGGAAGAAGAAGAAAGGGGAGAGGAAGGAAGGGAGGAGAGAGAATGGAGAAGAATGGAGGAAGGGGAGAGAAAAAGAGGAAATAAAAGGGGAAATGAAAAGAAAGAGCAAAGAAAATAAAGGGAAGAGAGGGTAATCTAGATGGGAATATTTGTTGAAATAATTGCTCAATTTTCCTGTTAAAAATAGGTGTCAGATTTTGGCTTCTGCATAGGAAGTACAAAACTTACAATATCAAAACAACATTTAAAAACTGAGATATCTGTAAAATCTTAAACTAACTTAAACCTATCATGGAGTCCAGGTTCCAGGGCAATCAACTAACCTGAAAAGAAAATAGGTGCTGCCAATGAGAGGCTGCGACGAGGGCACTTGCTTACTGAGGGTTAACATGGGATGCATACGAAATGCTAACAATAATTACGATAAATTTTTTAATGAATTGCTAAGAGTAAAGTGGGGACCAAGCTGATAGTATAGAACACCTGGGAGACCCAGACATAAGAGGAATCCACTCTAACTCTCAGGCTCTTCTCCACAGAACTTATTAGGTTTTCACCAGAAAAACAGGACATAGTGAGGGAGAAAGAGAAGACTTCCTTTGTGGTACAGGGCTTGGCGACGGATTCAGCATCTGCTACAGGAAAAACCCAAATGCCCAACCCCAAATCCATCTCCGTTATCTCACATATGGAACAAAAGCCTTAAGCCACTGACAGAAGGGCAACAAACTCTGTCACCCTCAAGGCACAAGTTTAAAAAATCCAACAGAGCAAGGCAAGGGAAAAAACAATTCCTCTGCTCCTGTAGGAAATATCATTAGAAATCCCCGAAGATGAGGGGAGGGGAAGAATCACTTAGGATACACTCCTAAGACTCAGTATCATAGCCCCCTACCTAAGACTGGCTAAAACAGAAAAACAGGACAATCCCATCCACCAACCACACCCACTTCACCAGGCTAGCAAGCATAAAGTAGCAAGTAGAAGCATGAGGAGGCAAGAGAGACACCCTCTTTGAAGCCCAAGTACAAAGGAAAAACCTAAAGTTGAGGTGGCACAGATATTGAAAAACCTTCTGGCAAACCAGCCTGCACTCTAAAAATAATGCTAGAGGAATCTGGACTGCAGCAATAACAAAACCTAAACCAAGCTCAATTGCTGGCTAAATTGATTCAACACCCTTTTCCTCCCCCAATTTTCAAGCATAGATAACTTTTTTTTTTTTCTTTGAGAATATTTTAATTAAGTTTTAGTTCTTCAGACATGTAGCATTTAATCTTTTTTTAAAAAAATTATTATTATACTTTAAGTTCTAGGGTACATGTGCATAACGTGCAGGTTTGTTACATATGTATACTTGTGCCATGTTGCTGTGCTGCACCCATCAACTCGTCAGCACCCATCAACTCGTCATTTACATCAGGTATAACTCCCAATGCAATCCCTCCCCCCTTCCCCCTCCCCATGATAGGCGCCGGTGTGTGATGTCCCCCTTCCCGAGTCCAAGTGATCTCATGGCCATACTGCCCAAGGTTATGTATAGATTCAATCCCATCCCCATCAAGCTACCAATGAGTTTCTTCACAGAATTGGAAAAAACTGCTTTAAAGTTCATATGGAACCAAAAAAGAGCCCGCATCTCCAAGACAATCCTAAGTCAAAAGAACAAAGCTGGAGGCATCACGCTACCTGACTTCAAACTATACTACAAGGCTACAGTAACCAAAACAGCATGGTACTGGTACCAAAACAGAGATATAGACCAATGGAACAGAACAGAGTCCTCAGAAATAATACCACACTTCTACAGCCATCTGATCTTTGACAAACCTGAGAGAAACAAGAAATGGGGAAAGGATTCCCTATTTAATAAATGGTGCTGGGAAAATTGGCTAGCCATAAGTAGAAAGCTGAAACTGGATCCTTTCCTTACTCCTTATACGAAAATTAATTCAAGATGGATTAGAGACTTAAATGTTAGACCTAATACCATAAAAACCCTACAGGAAAACCTAGGTAGTACCATTCAGGACATAGGCATGGGCAAAGACTTCATGTCTAAAACACCAAAAGCAACAGCAACAAAAGCCAAAATTGACAAATGGGATCTAATTAAACTAAAGAGCTTCTGCACAGCAAAAGAAACTACCATCAGAGTGAACAGGCAACCTACAGAATGGGAGAAAATTTTTGCAATCTACTCATCTGACAAAGGGCTAATATCCAGAACCTACAAAGAACTCCAACAAATTTACAAGAAAAAAACAAACAACCCCATTAAAAAGTGGGCAAAGGATATGAACAGACGTTTCTCAAAAGAGGACATTCATACAGCCAACAGACACATGAAAAAATGCTCATCAACACTGGCCATCAGAGAAATGCAAATCAAAACCACTATGAGATACCATCTCACACCAGTTAGAATGGCGATCATTAAAAAGTCAGGAAACAACAGGTGCTGGAGAGGATGTGGAGAAATAGGAACACTTTTACACTGTTGGTGGGACTGTAAACTAGTTCAACCATTATGGAAAACAGCATGGCGATTCCTCAAGGATCTAGAACTAGATGTACCATATGACCCAGCCATCCCATTACTGGGGATATACCCAAAGGATTATAAATCATGCTGCTATAAAGACACATGCAAATGTATGTTTATTGCGGCACTATTCACAATAGCAAAGACTTGGAATCAACCCAAATGTCCATCAGTGACAGACTGGATTAAGAAAATGTGGCACATATACACCATGGAATACTATGCAGCCATAAAAAAGGATGAGTTTGTGTCCTTTGTAGGGACATGGATGCAGCTGGAAACCATCATTCTTAGCAAACTATCACAAGAACAGAAAACCAAACACCGCATGTTCTCACTCATAGGTGGGAACTGAACAAGCATAGATAACTTTACTTAAGTTATTCTTACACAAGATTCTGACTATCAGACAAAAATTTGGGGACAAAAAAAAAGTAAGAGAAAAACGACAGGATGTAAAGAGACAAAGCAATCAACAAAACCAGACTTGGATGTAACCCAGATGTTTCAAACTACAAGACAGAGAATTTAAAATAACTGAAAATAATATGCTAAAATAATATGCTAAAGATTTTAGAGAAAAAGTTGGACAATATCAGATATTCACATCAAGAATTTCTGATTTAGAGAATTAAAACCTATTAGAAATAATCAATTGAAAATGCTAGAAATGAGAAACGTAATAAGAGAGATTAAGAGTACCTTCAGTGGGATCATCAGTAGATGTGACATCAGTGAGGAATCAATCAGTAAACTCATGCATAGCTCAACAGAAATTACTTAAAGTGAAAACCTAAAGAGGAAAAAAGCACATCAAATAACAACAAAACATCCAAGATTTGCATTACAATAATAGTTTAATAAATATATAACCAAAACTCCAGAAGAAACAAAATAAAACATGAAGAATATTTGAAGAGATAATGTCTGAGAAAGTTTCAAATGTAATTGTAGACACCAAGATACAGATTCAGGTAGCTAAGAGAACAACACACAGGATAAATACCAAAAATTTGATGTCACTTCACTGAGTTAACAACAACAGCAAGAAACACAGATGTATATCTGATAAAGGACTGATATCCCAAGTGTAAAATAATAAATCCTACAAGTAAAATTTTTCAAAGACAATATAAATTTAAAAATGGGCAGATAACTTGAATAGAGAACTCACAAAAGAAGATACATGAATAACCAATAATAAGAAAAGGTGCTCAACAACATTATCTATCAGGAAAATGTAAATTGAAACCATGATGAGATAACAGAATGATTAAAACTGAGAAGACTGCTGTTGCAGATGTGGAGTAATTGGTATTCTCATACATTTCTGTGGGGGGTGCAAAATAATACAACTACTTTGAAAAACTGTTACTCACTCTAATATAAACGTAGATGTATCCAAGCATTTGCCTTCCTAAATATATTACCAAAAGAAAGGAATATATGTATCTTTCAAAATAACTTGTTTAAGAATGTTCATAACAGTTCTATTTTTAAGAACCCCAAAATGGAAGCAACCCAAACGTCCATCGGCATTAAAATGGAAAAGAACTGGTATACACCACCACATGAATTAAATACAAAAACATTATTTGGTGGCTAAACAAACTAGATAAAATAGTAATACTTTATGATTCTGTTTTTATAAATTTTAAGAATAGGCAAAATTAACCTATGGTAATAAAAATCAGAAAAGAGTACTAAGGGATATTTACTAGAAAGGGCACCAAGAAACTTTGGAGGTGACTGAAATATTCTAACTTATGATCAGGTTGATGATTACGTAGGTCAAAATTCATTGAACTGTTCACTGAAATTTAAGAACTTTACATACATTGAATCTCTATTATATACTCAACACTAAAAAATCAAAAGAGAAACTCATAAAAGCACCATTGTAATAGTTTTTAAAAGGTTTATTAAGATATAAATGACAAATAAAAATTGTATATATTTAAAGTAATAAAAAAGAAAAACAGATGTAAAATGGCCATAATAATAAGCACGAAGATCAACTTCTTAAAATAGATTTTCTATTTAAAGCCAAAGTTAAAACTTGTAATTATTCTGTCAATACCTGGTGAAATACTACATACCATCCACTCTGCCCTTGTGCCAGCACAGTCTCCTTCAACTGCTGTTTCTCATTTGTCATTTGATATAGCTGGCCCTCCATATACCCTGGTCCCCATCCATGAATTCAACCAAAATAATATACCCTGTTGATGAGAATGTAAATTGTTCAGCCACTATGGAAAGAAGTTTGAAGATTTCTCAAAGAACTTAAAACAGAACAACCATTTGACCCAGCAATCCCATTACTAGGTATATACACAAAGGAAAAATAAATTGTTCTTCCAAAAAGACATATGCATTCATATCTTCAACACAGCATTATTCACAATAGCAAAGACATGGAATCAACCTAGATGCCCATCAGCAGTTAATTGGATAAAGAAAATATGGTACAAATACACAATGGAATATTGCACAGCCATAAAAATAAATGAAATCATGTTCTTTGGAACAACATGGATGCAGCTGGAGGCCATTATCCTAAGAAAATTAACACAGGAATGGAAAATTAAATACTGCATGTTGTCACTTATAAGTGGGAGCTAACCACTGACTACACATGGACATAGAGATGGGGACAATAGACATTGGGGGATACTAGATGTTAGAGGAAAAGGAGGGCAAAGGTTGATAAACTATATATTGGGTACTACGCTTAATATCTCGGTTATGGTATTATTCCTACCCCAAACCTCAGTGTGACACAATATACCCATGTAACAAATCTGCACATGTATCCCCTGAACCTAAAATGAAAGATGAAATAAAAAATACACTTATAAAATAATTTAAATAATAAAAGTAATAGAACTGAAAACCAACACAGTATAACTATTCATGTAGAATTTACATTGTATTAGATAGTATAAGTAATTTTATAGGAGATGATTTAAGGCATATCAGAGGATGTATATAGGTTACATGCAAATACTATGTAATCTTATATAAGGAACTTGTGTATCCTTATATTTTGGTGTATGTTGGGAGTTCAGTCCTGGAACTAATTCCTAATGGATACCAAGGGAGAACTGTATTTAATTCAGGGCATATTTTGTTTATTAATAGGTTTCACACATATTTATTTGGCACTTGCAAAGCACTAGGCATGATGCTAAGGATCAAGATGCTTCAGTGAACAAAACAGACACAGGTCTTTCCTATGAAGCCTAAATTGAAATGGGATAGACAATTAAAATTTAATTATATAAGTAAGTGTTTAACTGCAATCGTGTATGCACAATAAAGGTTATATACAAGTAGGGAAACCATAATTTGAAATCCAAACCTCAACATTTTTAAGATCAAAAAGAGGTGCTATTGGTAGTTATGTCTGCACAATAGGAGTAAATCAGGACTGTCTGAGAGAAACTAGAATGCACAGATACACACACAAGGTGTAGGAGACCAAGCAGGCTTGTAAGAAATCAAACCTAGTTTGATGAATCAACAAAAAAGGTCTTTAAAAAGTAATATACGAAATCAGCTCTGCAGAAGGTATACATCTTTTATCTACAGAGATAAAAGAGGGTTAAGAGCAGCACAGGTAAATGGAATAGGATGTGAAAAGTCTCTGAGTCAAGAGAAAGCATGGCAAGGTTGAGGAATTGAAACAAGAACAATGTAGCTCAAGTTTAGAGTTAGAATGAAAGTAATGAGATAAGTAAGTTTGATAATGTAAGAGGGAACAGGTCATGAACAATGGGGAACCTTAAAGGGTTTTAAACATCAGAATGATATAAGCATGTGTGTATTTGTATAAGAACAATCTAGGGGCAGAGTAAGGTGGCTGAATAGAGGCCTCCACTGATTGTCCATTATCTCCCACAGGAATGCTAAATTTGATAACCATCTACACACACACACACACACACACACACACAAAATCACCTTCATAAGAATCAAAAACAAGATGAGCAATCATAATACCTGGTTTTGTAATAATTTTATATTACTGAAAGAAGCACTGAAGAGGGTAGGAAAGACAGTTTTGAATCACCGAAGCCACTCTCCCTGATTCCCTGGCACCAGCCACATGGTGTGGAAAGAGAATCTGAGTGCTTAGAGGAGGAAGAACACAGAGTCCTGTGAGCCAGTGCACTGAGTTCAGTGCTTCCCTGTCACAGCAGAAAGCAAAATCAGGCTAAACTCAGTCAATGCCTACCCATGGAGGGAGCATTTAGGCTAGCCCTAGGGAGAGGAGAATTGTCCATCCTTGGGGTTAAAACTTGAGTTTCAGCAAGCCTTGCCACCATGGGCTAAAGCACTCTGGATTCCTAAATAAACTTGAAAGGCAGTCTAGGCCACAAGAACTGCATTGCCTGGGCAAGTCCTAGTGCTGTGCTGGGCTTGGAGTCAAGTGGACTTGGAGACACCAAGTGAACACCAGATAAGGTAACTAAGGAAGTACTTGCACCACCAATACCCCAACCCCAGGTAGTGCATCTTGCAGAAACAAAAGTGACTCCCTCTTTCTGCTTGAGGAGAGAACAGGAAAGAGTAAAAAGAACTTTGTCTTACATCTTAGATACTAGCTCAGCCACAATATAATAGGGGACAAGACAGATTCATGAGGACCCCATTATAGGCCCTAGATCCAAACCAACATTTCTAGACATACCCTGGGCCAGAAGGAAACCTGCTGCATTGAAGGGAAGAACCCAGTCCTGGAAGGCCTCATCATCTGCTAACTGAAGAGCCCTTGGGCTTTGAATAACCAGCAGTAACACCCAGGAAGCATGTCTTTGGTCTTGGGTGGAACTCTCAGATATGTTGGCTTCAGATGAGATCCAGCACATTCTCAGCTATGCCGGATATGGTGAGAGACTCCTTCTGCTTGAGAAAAGCAGAGAGAAAAGTAAAGGTAACTTAGTCTTGCACCTTAGGTACCATCTTGGTCGGTGTGATAGAGCACCAAGCAAGCTCTTAGAGTCCTTGATTCCAGGCCTTGGCTCTTGGATGACATTTCTGAACCTTCTCTGGGACAGAGGGAAGCTCCCTACCTTGTTTCAGCACTAGCAGCATTTAACACAAGCTGACTGAAGAGTACTTAACCCTTGAGTAAACATTGGCAGTAGACAGGCAGTGCTCCCTGTGGGCCTGAGGAGGTGGTGGTGATGGAGAGTGGCTCATCTCCAAGCAGGGTGGTACGGGGGGTGGGAAGAGTGGGAAGGATTTTGTCTTGTGGCTTGAGTATCAGCTTAGTCACAGTAGCTTAGAGCACCATCTAGATTTCTAAAGCTTCTGCCTTTAGTCCTTGGCTCCTGACAGCATCTCTGGACACATTCAGGGTCTAGGGGAGCTCACTGCCCTGAAAGGAAGGACACAAATCTAACTAGCTTCACCACCTCATGATTGTAGAGCCCTAGATTCTTGAGTGAGCAAAAGCAGTAGCCAGTTAGTGGTTACACTGGGCCTTGGGTGAGACTCAGTTCTGTGCTGGTTTCAGGTCTGACCTATCACAGTCCCAGCGGTGGTGGCCACAGGGAGCTTATGTTACCTCACCCCCAGCTCCACGTGGCCCAGCACAGAGGGAGGGACTCCATTTGTTTTGGAGAAAGTAAGGGAAGAGAACAAGAGTCTTTGCCGGATAAGCCGGAGAATTCTTACAGATCTTATCCAAGGCCACCAAGGCGTTACCTCTATAAGTCTGCAAGAACAACAGTGTTACTGGGCTAGCAGTACCTCCTGATGCAGATACAGCATAGATCACAACACCCAAGTCCCTCTGAATACCTGGAAAGTCTTCCAAAGAAAGACAAGTAGAGACAAGATAAAACTGTGAAGACTACAATAAACACCTAACTCTTCACAATGTACAGATATAAAAAAACATCTGCAAGCCTCAAGACCATCCAGGAAAACTTTACCTCATCAAACAAACTAAATAAGGCACCAAAGACCAATCTTGGAGAGACAAGATATGTGATCTTTCAGACAGAGAATTCAAAATACTTGTGTTGAGGAAACTCAAAGAAATTTAAGATAACAAATAGAAGGGATTCTGAGTTCTATGAGATAAATTTAACAAAAAGTTTGAAATATTAAAGAGACTCAAGCAGAAATTCTGGAACTGAAAAATGCAACTGGCATACTGAAGAATGTATCAGTCTCTCAATAGCAGAATTGACAAAGCAGGAGAAAAAATTTAGTGAGCTTAAAGACAGGTTATTCAAAAATACATGGTTAGAAGAGACAAGAGACAAAAGAACAAAAAACAATGAAGCATGCATACTTCTAGAAAATAGCCTCAAAATGGCAAATCTAAGAGTTATTTCCCTTAAACAGTAGAAGGGGGAGTAGAAAGTTTATTCAAAGGGATAATAAAAGAGGACTTCCCAAATCTAGAGAAAGATATCAGCATCCCACTACAAAAAGGTTATAGAATACCAAAATGATTTAACCCAAAGAAGATTACCTCAAGCATTTAATAATCAAACTCACAAAGGTCAAGGATAAAAGCAGCAAGAGAAAGAAGCAAATAACATACAATGGAGCTCCAATACATCTGGCAGCAGACATTTCAGCACAAACCTTACAGGCTAGGAGAGAGTGGCACGACATATGTAAAGTATTGAATAAAAAAAAAAATAATACCACGTTTAGTGTAGAATAGTGTATCTGGTTTAAAAGAAAAAATAAAAATCCTTCAAAGATGAAGGAGAAATAAAGACTTTCCCAGACAAACAAAATCTGAGGGATTTCATCAACACCAGACTTGTCTGACAAGAAATGCTAAAGGAAGTTCTCCAATCTGAAGGAAAGGGGTGTTAATAATCAATAAGAAATTATGTGAAGGTACAAAACTCACTGATAATAGGAAGTACACAGAAAAACACGGAATATTATTATAACACTATAATTGTGTTGTGTAAACTACTCATATTTTAAGTAGAAAAATGAAAAGACTAAACTATCAAAAATAACTACAATGTTTCAAGACATAATAGTACAATAAGATATAGATACAACGAAGAGTTAAAAAGCAGGCAAAGTTATAGAGTATTTTGGTTTCTTTTTGCCAGTTAATTGTTTGTTTGTTTATGCAATCAGTGTAAACTAGTCATCAGTTTGAAATAATAGGTTATAAGATTTTATTTGCAAATCTTATGGTAATCTCAAACCTAAAAACATACAACGGATAGACAAAAAATAAAAAGCAAGAAATTAAAACATACCACTAGAAAAAAATCACCTTCACTAAAAGGAAGATAGAAAAAAATAGAAGAAGGAAAAGAAGATCACAAAACATCCAGAGAGCAAATAACAAAATGCTCATAGTAAGTCCTTACTTATCAATAATTGCCTTAAATGTAAATGGACCAAACTCTTCAATCAAAAGACACAGAGTGGCTGAATGGATTAAAAATACCTAATGATCTGTTGCCTACAAGAAACATACTTCACCTATAAATACACATATAGACTGAAAATGAAGAGATGCAAAAAGATATCCCATGCCAATGGAAACGAAAAAAGAGCAGGAGTAGTTGTATGTATAGCAGACAAAATGGATTTCAAGATGAAAAGTATACAAAGAGACAAAGAATGTCATTATATAATGATAAAGGAGTCAATGTAGCAATAAGATATAGCAAATATAAATATATGATGCACATATACTAATATATATCTGCATATATAATTTATATATAAATATATATCCATATATAACATATATATGTATCTCCTTATATAATTTATACAGGTAAATCACCGTCAAGGACAGACTATATTAGGTCACAAAACAAGTCATGAAAAATTCCAAAAACCTGAAATAATATCAAGCATCTTCTCTGTCCACAATGGAATAAAACTACAAATTAATAAGAGAAATTTTGAAAACAACACAAACAAATGGTAATTAAACAATATGCTCCTGAAAACAAGTCAGTCATGAAGAAATTAAGAAAGAAATAGAAAAATTTCTTGAAATAAAACACAATGGAACCACAACATACCAAAACTTATGGGATACAACTAAACATTACTGAGGAAGGGGTTTATAGCTATAAGGGCCTACATCAAAAAAGAAGAAAAACTAAATAAATAACCTAACAGTGCATCTTAAAGAACTAGAAAAGCAAAAGCCAACCAAATTCAAAATCAGCAGAAGAAAATAAATAACCAATATCAGAGCAAAATTAAAGAAAATTGAAACAAAAAATGCAAACAATCAATGAAATGAAAAGTTGATTTTTTGAAAACAAACGAAATTGACAAATCTATAGCAAGACTAAAAAAATGAGAAGGTCCAAATAAATAAAATCAGAGATGAAAAAGGAGACATTACTTCCGATAGTGCAGAAATTCAAAAGATCATTAGTAGCTACTATAAGCAACAATATACCAATACATTGTAAAATCTAAAAGAAATGGATACATTCCTAGACACATACAACCTACTAAGATTGAACCATGAAGAAATCCAAAGCCTGAGCAGACCAACAGCAAATAATAAGATTGAATCTGTAATAAAAAGTCTCCCAGCAAATAAAAACCCAGGACCCAATGGCTTAACTCCTGAATTTTTCCAAACAGTTAAAGAAGTACTAATATCAAACCTACTCAAACTATTCTGAAAAATAGAGAAAGAGAAAAATACTTTCAAACTCATTCCATGAGACCAGTGTTACCCAGATGTCACAGCCAGACCAAGACACATGAGAAAAAGAATACTAGAGGCTAATATCCCTGACGAATATCAATGCAAAAATCCTCAGCAAAGTACTAGCAAACAGAATTCAACAACACACGAAAAAGATCCATGACCAAGTGAGATTTATCCCAGAGATGCAAGGATAGTTCAACATATGCAAATCAATGTGATACATCTTTCTAACAAAATGAAGGACTAAAACCGTATGATCATTTCAATTGATGCTGAAAAAGCATTTGATAAAATTCAACATCTTTTCACGAATGAAATCCTCAAAAAATTGGGTACAGAAGTAACCTACCTCAACATAATAAAAGCTATATATGCCAGACTCACAGCTAGTATCATACTGAATGGGAGAAAACTGAAAGTCTTTCATCATGGATCTGGAAAACAATAAGGATGCCCAGTTTCACCACTGTTATTCAACATAGTACCAGAAGTCCTAGCTAGAGCAATTAGACAAGAGAAAAAATAAAGGGCATCCAAATTGAAGAGGAAGGAGTCAAATTATCGTTCTTTGCAGATGATAGGATCCTATATTTGGAAAAGCCTCACTCCACCAAATGACTACTAGAACTTATAAACATATTCAGTAAATACGCAGGATACCAAATCAACATTCAAAAATCAGTGGTATTTTTATATGCCAACTGCAAACAATTTGAAAAAGAAATCAAGAAAGTAATCTTTTTTATAATAGACACAAATAAAATTAAATACCAATAATTTAACCAAAGAAGTGAAAGGTTTCTACAATAAAATCTACAAAACATTGATGAAAGAAATTGAAGAAGAAACAAAAAATGGAAAGATATTTCATGTCCAGGGGATTGGAAGAATCAATATCATTAAAATTTCCATATTTCCCAAAGCAATCTACAGATTCAATGCAATCCCTAACAAAATACCAATGACATTCTTCACAGAATTAGAAAAAATTGTCCTAAAATTTATATGGGATCAGAAAAGACCTAGAATAGTCAAAGCTATTCTAAGCAAAAAGAACACAACTGGAGGAATCACATTACCCGATTTCAAATAATGCTACAGAGCTATAGTACCCAAAACAGCATGGCACTGGCATAAAAACAGACATATGGGCCAGTGGAACAAAACAGAGAACCCAGAAATAAATCCATACATCTACAGTGAACTCATTTTTTACAAAGGTGTCAAAAATATACACCAGGGAAAGGACAGTTTCTTCAATAAGTGGTGGTGGGAAAACTAGATATCCCTATGCAGAAGAATGAAACTAGCCTCCTATTTCTCACCATATAACAAAAATCAAATTAAAATATATTAAAGATTTACATCTAAGACTTCAAACTATGAAAGCACTAAAAGAAAACATGGAAAAACTCTCCAGGTAATTGGAATGGGCAAAGGCTTTTGAGTAATATGCCACAAGCAGAAATGGACAAATGTGATCACAACACGTTAAAAAGCTTCTGCATAGCAAAGGAAACAATCAATGAAGTCAAAAAGACAACCCACAGAATGGGAGAAAATCTTTGTCAACCACCTATCTGAAAAGGCATTAATAAGCAGAATGTATAAGGAGCTCAAACAATTCATAGGAAAAAAATCTAATAATCTGACTAGAAAATGAGAGAAAGATCTGAAAAGATATTTTCAAAAGACATACAAATGGCCAACAGGTATATGAAAAGGTTCTCAACATCACTGATCATCAGAGAAATACATTTGAAAACTACAAAGGGATATAATCTCACGTCAATTAAAATGGCTTATATCCAAAACACAGGCAATAACAAATGCTAGCAAGGATATGGAGAAAAGGGAATGCTTGTACACTGTTGGTGGGAATGTATGTTAGTACAACCTCTGTGGAGAACAGTTTGGAGGTTTCCACAAAGTAGCAATACAGCTATAATATTATCCAGCAATTCTCCTGCTAGGTATATACCCCAAAGAAAGGAAATCAGTATATTGAAGAGGTATCTTTACTCCCATGTTAAATGCAGCTCTATTTACAACAGCCAAGATTTGGAAGCAACCTAAGTGTCCATCAAAAGATGAATGGAGGGATTGCATTGGGAGTTATACCTGATGTAAATGACGAGTTGATGGGTGCTGACGAGTTGATGCGTGCAGCACAGCAGCATGGCACAGGTATACATATGTAACAAACCTGCACGTTATGCACATGTACCCTAGAACTTAAAGTATAATAATAATAATAAATAAATAAATAAATAAATAAATTTGTTTTTATTTTACTTTGAGTTCTGGGATATATGTGCAGGTTTGTTACATAGGTATACATGTGCCATGGTGGTTTGCTGCAACTATCAACCTGTCATCTAGGTTTTAAGCCTTGCATGCCTTAGGTAATAAACTATTTTTTAAAAGTAAAAAAAAAAAAAAAAAAGATGAATGGATAAAGAAAATGAGGTACATATACACAATGGAGTATTTTTCAGCCATAAAAAATAATATTATGTAATTTATGACAACATAAATTGCACTGGAGGTTATTATGTTAAGTGAAATAAGCCAGGCAAAGAAAGACAAACATCACATCACCTGTTGTCACTTATTTGTGGGAGCTAAAAATTTAAACAAGTGACCTCATGGAGATGGTTGGAAGTATGGTTAACAGAGGTCGGGAAGGGTAGTGCATGGGGTAGGACTTGTAGGGGAAGTGGGGCTGATTAACGGGCACACAAAGAAAGTTACAAAGAATGAATAAAACCTAGTATTTCATAGCACAATTGGGTAACTATAGTCAATAATAACATAATTGTACATTTTAAAATAACTAAAAGAGTGTAATTAGTTTGTAACACAACAGATAAATGCTTAAGGGGATGGATATCCCATTTATCTTTGTGTGATTATTGTGTATTGGATGCCTGTATCAAAATATCTTTTGTGCTCCATACATATATACACGTACTATATACCCACGAAAATTCAAAATAACAAAATTTTAGAAAAGAACACTCTAGTTGCAATGTGGATAATGGATCATAAGAAGGCAAAAACAGATATGGGGAGATCAGTTAGCAAGCTATTGCAGTAGTCCAGGAAAGATGATATTGGTATGGTTTTAGGCAGGTTGCATTAGAGATGGAAAAAAAGTAATGGATTTGAAATACATTTAGAATTTGATGATTGGTTAACTATAGACTGTGAAGAAGAGTGATGAATCAAGATTGAAATCCAGCATTCTTTCTGGCTTTTGCAAAAATATGTTGTCCTTTCCTATGAATTCTAAAAAATGAATCACCTCTGAGAAAATGTGGCTACAAAGACTAGTATGTGTCATTATAATGCACACATATATCATAACTTGCATTTGTGGCAGCAGCATCTTACTTGCAGGCCATTGTTGTACCAGAGTGAAATGAATTTGGGCATTTGGGGTCAAACTTTTATTTGAAAGTCCCTTTCCAGTAACTATGAAACCTTCGGCACATTATTTAAGCTGAGTTTCACCTTCCAAATCTATAAATATTCATGTACACTGAATTAGATAATGTATATATAGTGGGAATAAAATTTAGAGATCTTAACTGGATTTTACATAATTCCTGGTTTTCACCCCATGAGGAAGGCACAAACACACACACACACACACACACACACACACAGAGCAAAGGTCACGGATAACAAGGGTTTTGATTTGCTAGAGCTGAGTATCATGGAACTCAAAGAGTAAAGCCGTGAATACAACTGGACGTGTGTGTGTGTGTGTGTGTGTGTGTGTGTGTGTGTGTGTCTTGATTGCCCTGACAATGTAAATTATTTTTCACAGGCTGGATGAGATGGTGTTGCAGAAAGGGAAAAGAAAAGGATTCTTTTCTCTAGGGACATAACTAGAGAAGGCAGTTTTGAACAAAAGAATCCCAAGAAATGTTTGGGAGAAATCAGTGCCTAGTTTCCTAAAGGAAGCCTGAGGTAGAAACCTTTGGAAATGTTCCCTATTAACAAAAAAACAAAGTATTCTTATAGTAAAATTTAAAAATGTGACCAACTCATCTGCAACTGTAGATAGCAAATGTCTCCTATGTGGTCCCACATCTGTGTCATGGCAGCAGTAGAGATAGTTAGAAATTACCCTGTGTTGGAAATGAGTTGGAAGCTTTCTTGGTGTCTATCAGTTAGAAAGTGATAGGTAAAATGTAGCAAATGCATACAAGAGTATTATGTTACAGTTAGAAAAAAAACAGATTGTGTCAAAGAACAACATAGATGGATCTTTAAAAATTAGGTCTTGGGGAAAAATTAGGAAACAGAATGAGATCTACAATTTTTTTCATTGATTACTCATCCTCTTCCTCCATAATCATCAAATCTATGGAAACCCTTTGAATGCTTGCTTTTTCATCTAGTCATTCAACAAATATTTCAGTCCCTATTATGTACCAGCCCAAGAGCTACATATACACTATTCGATGTTAAACAAGAAGTGTTCAATCTTCAAGAAGCTTAAAATCTAGTAGGAGTGCCAGAAAAGTAAATAGGCAATCACAATGCAATAAAATAATTATTAGCATGTATTCATTCTCTTTCTTACCCTTTCATCTTTCCAGGTGAAATGTCAGCTTAGCAACTGATACAAAGACACACCTAAAGCCCAAATGACTATAACGACCTCCAAGTACATCAACCAAGTAAGCAATGTCTCATGCATTATCTCTCAGACAGCTGAAACTCATTAGTTTCCTTGGGCAGTCCTATAAATACGTCCTCCACCCAAACATGAACAGTAGGTCCTGACCTTAGTCAGAAAACTGACAACCAAATGTCCTGTGTGTTATATATCTGTGGTATTCACTATGACAACAAGAACCACTTCAAAAAACAATATGTGGCATTTGATAAAATAGAAGGTGCTGGAGGGAAGAGATCATCAATTCAGTAAAATTAGATCCAGCTGTGAGGCACTCAGGCTGGTGCTATCTGTAAATCGCCTTTTTCCCCCTGACTTGTACATTATAGCAATCTACTACAGATTACAAGAGCACGGCCAAAAGCCATATGTTTGGCATCATATGAATAGCATCTGGTATTTTTTAAGATACAACTAAAAATGTTGAAAACACAATAAAACAACTGTCATTCACTTAATGTTTGTGCTTATATCTTAGCTCATAGATGGTTTTATGACAAATAAACAGTTGTATAAAGTCTCAGTTTAGTCACCTTCCATTATACATTTTTTTCCTTGGTGAATTACACTTTTGTCTTTCCTTTTGGCTTGGTCTAAGTGTCCTTTTGTGCTACTGTAGATGGTGAAACATTGTATAAGCAGAATGAAGATATCTTTTGAGGTGGATTCAACCAAATAGTCTACAAGGCCATAAATATTATTTACACTCAATTATGTTTACTAAAAGTCAGTCGGGCTCTGGCTAGTATGTTTCATAAGGTCTAGAATTCAGGATTCCATCAGAGTAGTAAGGGAAAAATACATGCAGTTGGCACTTTGGAAAGTGGACATGGGCAGTTTTTCCAGCCTATATATAAACTATCATTCTTGATCAAGTCTATCCTCTGATTTGGAAACAATTTAGGCATTTTGACAAGGGTACCTGTTAATAATTGGTAACCTCAAAGTGGTTTATGTAAACCTAACAAGAGGTAGAAACTCTTAGTTACTGATTTAGGAAGACACCTAACCCCTTGCTGAAACAAATTAATTATATCGACTGATTCATGTCTTCTTTGCATCTGCCCATACAATATTGCAGTTAGGCTTAAAATTTTAAGGTAGGAATAGTGTTTCCTTTCTGTCTTCAGAAGCCAATTCAGGAAACGGTAAGTATACTAATTGCACGTGAAAGGCATATTACAGAGAGGATGGCAAAAATGTTACTATGGCTTTTTAGAAAACCACAGTTTAAAAAAATGGCAACTTTCCTCTGTAAAATTGGGATATAATTTCCCAAATCAAGGTACACTGTATATGAAACACCACATTTATACTTATTGAATACTTCTAACCACTCTTTCTTACTTCAGAGTTTACACTTTTCATTGTGATTTATTTTTGAGAGTAGCTAGTATGTGGTCTGCTCTGTAGATATGTAGATTTCATATCCAAAAAAAGATCATAATAATAACAATAAAGGTAAAGATGAATTAGGACAACTTCTCAGTGAAAAGCAGAAAGGCTTGGAATTTATGAAAAGAAAAACTAGAAAATCCCTTAATTAATTTAGTTAATTTATAATCAAAATTAAGGATTTATACTCTAGATTTATTACTTCACTTGTTGGTTAACTCTTAGTTTCTCTAAATAAATCACTTAGTCATTTAAAAATAACCAATTTATTTGTAGTAAATTATTTTTAAATTAGTGATGTTTAATGGTATTACATGGACTAAATTACAAAGTCTACTTTAATAGAGCACAGAATGTAATTTTTAATTATATTTTTTCCTACCTTGGCACTCCCATGCTACTTTATTCCAATTATAGTACTTATCAAGGTAAAATATATTTACTATAATTAGACTATGTGTTCTTCTAGTATCAAGTCCACGTCTTATTCATCTTTGTGCCCCTAGTGCCTACCTGGAAAAAGCTAACTGGTAGAGCAGTGGAGGGGGAATAAAAAAGGTTGTTGAATATACAAAAAAAAAAAAAAATCTGAAAACAAAAGAAGCTGGTCAGTTTGGAGACTGTTTCTCTAGTGCACACTGCACAACTATTTCATCTCTTTAAAGACGTAAACCCTAATCGGTGCCAACCTGTGAAACACAAACCCATTAAAATGGCAGAAGGCACAGTGTACATAATCCAAAGAGCAATAAAGTTGACTAATGGAACTGATGACCATTAAGTTCCAAGCAAGGAGCCTGATATAGTCAAATAGTACTGGGCATGTTTAATAGTGCACTTTACTATGTGAGTTATAGATCAGTCACTGCTAGTTTGGTGAGAGGATGGAACACGGCAGCAGATTGACATTTCCCTCACAGAGATATTCTCCCTTCATTTATATACATGGGGAGTTTGTGTTATAACTGAAAGACAGTAAATAGTCTGACTGAGGTAGATGTTACAAGTGGGAAAGAAAGTAGCCTTTGTTTCCTAGCTGACCATATGGATTAGATTTGAGCTCTTACTCTTAAATGACAGAAGGCCAAGTGGATATTAATTGGACTTAATGTTGATCCTCTGCATATCTAAAAAGATAAAATTGTACAGAATGGTTTAAAATAACTCCTGCTAATCTTGAAACTCACTCCCAAGGATAATTCCTTTTATACCTTTTGTAATATTCTATATTTCAAAATAATACATTTATACTCTCTTGGTTTATGAATTTTAGGCATTATCAACTGAATTCTAGTTATCTGAAATTTTAGCTTACCTATTGAACTAATCTCTTCTCCTCCTTCTTTTCAATATGAATGGATTCATCTGTTTTCATATTGCTATAAAGAACTGCTCAAGACTCAGTAATTTATAAAGAAAAGAGGTTTAGCTGACTCATAGTTCAGCAAGACTGGGGAAACCTCAGTCTTACAATAATGGCAGAAAGCGAAGGGGAAGCAAGGCACCTTCTTCAATAGGCAGCAGGAAGGAAAAGTGCCAAGCAAATGGGGAAGAGCCCCTTATCAAACTGTCAGATCTCATGAGAACTCACTTTCAGGAGAACAGCATAGGCAAAATGGCCCCCATGATTCAATTACCTCCACTTGATCTCTCCCTTGACATACGGGGATTATGGGGATTACAATTAAAGATGAGATTTGGGTGGGGACACAAAGCCTAACCATACCAATGAATAAGCAATATTTTGTCTTCTTTAGTAAAGTTTAAGTAATATATTTACTCATTTATTCTTTGTTGCATTAATCAAAGTAACAGTATGTCTCAAAGGACATGAGTTTGTTCTTTTTTATGGCTGCATAGTATTCCATGGCATATGCACCACATTTTCCTTATCCAGTCTTCTATTAATGGGCATTTAGGTTAATTTCATGTCTTTGCTATTGTGAATAGCACTCTGATTAACATATCTGTGCACATGTGTTCATGATAGAACAATTTATATTTCTTTGGGTATATACCCAGTAATAGGAGTGCTGGGTTGAATGGTAGTTCTGTTTTTAGTTCTTTGAGGAATTGTCACACTCCTTTCCACAATGGCTAAACTAATTTACACTCCCACCAAGAGTGTATAAGCATTCCCTCTTTGCAACCTTGCCAGCACCTATTTTTTAATTTTTTATAATAGCCATTCTCACTGGTATCAGATGGTATCTCATGGTGGTTTTGATTTACTTTTCTCCAATAATCATTCACATTGAGCTTTTTTTCATATGCTTCTCCACCAAATGTGTGCATTCCTTTGAAAAGTGTCTGTTGATGTCCTCTCTCCACTTTTTAATGGAGTTGTTTTTTCTTGTAAATTTAAGTTCCTTATAGATTCTGGATATTAGACCTTTGTCAGATGCATAGTTTGCAAAGATTTTCTCTCATTCTGTAGGTTGTCTGTTTACTCTATTGATAGTTTCTTTGGCTGTGCAGATCTTTCATTTAATTAGATTCCATTTGTCAGTGTTTGCTGTGGTTGTGATTGCTTTGCTGTCTTCATGATTAAGTCTTTGCCAAGTCCTGTGTCCAGAATGGCATTGCCTAGGTTGTCTTCCAGAGGTTTTAAAGTTTTACATTTAAGAATTTTATCCATCTTGATTTTTGTATATGGTGTAACAAAGGGGTCCAGTTTCAACTTTCTGCATATGGCTAACCAGTTATCCCAGCACATTTATTGAATAGGGAATGCTTTCCCCATTGCTTGTTTTTGTCAGCTTTGTTGAAGATCAGATGGTTGTAGGTATGCAGTCTTATTTCTGGGCTCTTTATTCTGTTCCACTGGTCTATATGTCTGTTTTTGTAATAGTACCATGATGTTTGTTTACTGTAGCTCCATAGTATAGTTTGATTGGGGAGCATGGTGCCTCCTGCTTTGTTATCTTTGCTTATGATGGCCTTGGCTATTCAGACTCCTTTTTGGTTCCATATAAATTTTTTTTAAGTGCTACAAATTTCCCTCTTAACACTGCCTTGGCTGCGTCCCAGAAATTCTGGTATGTTGTATCTTTGCTCTCATTAGTTTCAACGAACTTCTTGATTTCTGCCTTAATTTCATTATTTACTCAAAAGTCACTCAGGACCAGGTTGTTCAATTTTGATATAATTATATGGTTTTGAGTTATTTTCTTCACCTTGAATTCTATTTTTATTGCACTGTGGTCCAAGAGAGTGATTGCTATGATCTCAGTTCTGCATTTGCTGAGGATTGTTTTATGCCTGATTGTGTGATCAATTTCAGAGTATGTTTCATGTGCACAAGAGAAGAATCTATATTCTGTTGTTTGGGGATGGAGAGCTCTATAGATGTCTATCAGGTCCATTTGTTGGGTTCAGGTCCTGAATATCTGTGTTAATTTTTTGCCTTGATAACCTGTCTCATACTGTCAGTGGGTTGTTGAAGCCTCCCAGTATTACCCTCTAAGAGTCTAAGTCTCTCTGAAGGTCTGTAAGAACTTGCTTTATGAATATGGGTGCTCCTGTGTTGGGTGCATATATATTTAGGATAGTCAGATCTTCTTGTGTAATTGATTCCTTCATTATGTAATGCCCTTGTCCTTTCTGAATTTTGTTGGTTTAAGGTATGTTTTGTCTGAAATTAGCATTGCAACCCCTGATTTTTTTTTTCTTTTTTCCATTTCCTTGGTAGATTTTTCTCCATCCCTTTATTTTAAGCCTATGGATGTCACTGCATGTGAGATGGGTCTCTTAAAGACAGCATCCACTGAGTTTTGCTTCTTTATCCAGATTTCTACTCTATGCCTTCCAAGTGGGGGCATTTAGCCTGTTTACATTCAAGGTTAGTATTGATATGCATGGATTTGATCCTGTCATCAAGTGAATAGCTGGGTATTATGCTGATTTGCTTGTGTGGTTGTGTCACAGTGTCACTCGTCTCTGTACTTTAGTGTGTTTTTGTAGTGGCTGGTAATGGTCTTTTCTTTCCATATTTAGTACTTCTTTAAGGAGCTCTTATAAGGCATTTCTGGTGGGAACAAATTCCCTCAGAATTTGCTTATCTAAAAAGAATCTTATTTCTCATTCACTTATGAAGCTTAGTTTGACTGTACATAAAATTCTTGGTTGGAATTTCTTTTCATTTTATCACTGTTCAATGTAGGCCCCCAATCTCTTCTGACTTGTGGAGTTTCTGCTGAGGTCTGCTGTTACTCTGACTGACTTCCCTTTGTAGATAACCATTCTTTATCTTTAGCAGCTTCCTTCATTTCAACTTTATAGATTCTGAAGATTATGTGTCTTGGGGATGATCTTCTTGTAAAGTGTTTTGCAGGAATCCTCTGCATTTCCTGAATTTGAATGTTGGCCTCTCTAGCTTGGTTGGGGATATTCTCATGGATAACCTGAAATGTATTTTCCATTCTCTTCATCTCTTTCAGACACACAAATGAGTTGTTGACTTGGTCTCTTTACGTGATCCCATACTTCTTGGAGGCTTCTTTCATTCCATTTTTTTTTTTTATTCTTGTTAACTATCTTATTTCAGAAATTAGTCTTCAAGCTCTGAGATTCTTTCCTCAGCTTGGTATATTCTGCTGTTAATACTTGTGATTGCATTACATAATTCTTGTGGTGTGTTTCTCAGCTCCATCAGGTCAGTTACATTCTTTTCTATACTGATTTTTTCTGTCAGTCCTTTATCATTTTATTGATTCTTCACTGTCTTAGATTGAGTTTCAACATTCTCCTAAGTTTCAATTATCTTTGTTCCTATCTACATTCTGAATTCTATTTCTGTCATTTCAGCCATCTCAGCCCAGTTAAGAACTTTTACTGGAGAGCTGGTGCAATTGTTTGGAGGAAAGAAGGAACTCTGGCTTTTTGAGTTGTCAGAGTTCTTGTGCTGGTTCTTTCTCATTTTTGCGGGCTTATGTGCCTTCACTCTTTGCAGCTCCTGCCCTTTAGATATTTTTAAATCCCATTTAATGACCTTCAAGGTATTATTATTATTATTATTATTATTATTATTATTATTATTTGAGATGGATTTTCACTCATCACCCAGGCTGGAGTGCAATGATGCGATCTTGGCTCACTGCAACCTCCTCCTCCCGAGTTCAAGCGATTCTCCTGCCTCAGCTTCCCAAGTAGCTGGAATTACAGGCATGTGCCACCACACCCGGGGTTTTTTGTTGTTTTTTGTTTTTGTATTTTTAGTAGATACAGGGTTTCACCATGTTGGTCAGGCTGGTCTCAAACCCCTGACCTCAGGTGATCCACCTGCCTTGGACTCCCAAAATGCTTTGACTGCAGGTGTGAGCCACCGTGCCCAGAATTGTGCTGAGGTGGGTTCAGTCAACTAGCTTCATTTCTGCAAGATTTTAGGGAGCCAAGGTTCAGTTCAGGACTTCTGAACTGTGTGCTCTAACTTTAGGGGATTGGTATTGAGCCCTGGTTTTGTGCTCTGGTCCCTCAAGGTTAGGAACTTGCTGCACTGGCAGGACCAAGATGCTATTGGACCACTGGTCACAATACTATCATGGGTGGTGGCAGCCAAAGCACTTCATAGGGCAGTGACAGTGGGATCCATATTTATTCACATGTCAGCAGCAGCAGCAGTGCAGCAAGGTGCACGTTGGTTGGCTGGTGGCAGGGTGTTAGAGGGTGCTGAGGTGACAGCCTCCATGTGAGCATTCAGATAATGTTGGCTTTTGTTTCAAGAACACAGAGCAAAAAAAGTAGAAAAGCACTTCCCTGGGGCTTGAACAATGTTAGTCTTGACAGTGGATATTCAGGATATTTAAGGTTACTGGTTGCACTATCAGAGCTGGACACTGGATCATGAGTAACAAAGGTAGGTGCTCACATACAGTTTAATAAAAGTTTATATGCATGCATTTGGGATATCTAGTCATCAACTACATCTCTAAAGAAATGTGAGGCCCAAGGCTAAGGTCCTCTTGCCTAGTAATAAGGGTGATACTGCTGCCAACAACGGAAGTGACTCAGATGCCAGTAAAGGTCCTAAGACAACATATACAAAAAGAATAAATATCATTGTTAGACAAAAACAAAAACATTCAACAATACCTGTTGAAATATGGTAAGGAAGATTCATTAAGGACCACTGAGGGACTACAGCAACAGGATTTGTCAGTGGGGGAGAACTGGGGTAAGGGGGATTCTTCATGAAGACAGGCCAGAGTAGTTACACGTCACCTGGGGAATGGTGAAGGATTAAAGAACTTGATCAAATGTTGACAGTGATCAGATATCAAGGGTGGGAGGTTCTTGCCAAACTGTCTTAGCAGGGTTCTTTGCTAAAACTGGATTTTACAAGAAAGTACAAACACAGGCCTAGGAGAAGGTTCAGAATTCTGGCTAAAGTTCGATCAACAGAGAATCTTTGTCATTACTAACAGTGACCCTTAAAGGCTCCTATGTCATTGTTATTATTTCAGGAGAAAATAAAGTTTTAAAAATTAATAAATTTGACAAACGCTAAACTGCAACTTCCATGATGCAGGTATCATGTCTGTGGAGGTCACTACCATATACTGTGAATACTTGATGCCCAATAGGATCTTTAAAAATATTTATTAAATAAATTAGTGAATAAAACATTTTTATTTTGTCTACTATGCAATATGTGATAAGCTAGAGTTAAGACAGTGGGTGTTCCCTATCCATGGCTTCAAGGGGATACCAGAGACAAGATTCACATGCTAGAGTAGAATTCAGCAACCTCTCATCAGCCTTTCTACAACTTCTGGGACAGCTCAACCTAAAGCACAGGGAGACCCTCTGCCATAAACAACATTAGACACAACAGCAGAGCCATTGCTCATTACTAAGGTCATAGGTGAATTTCAGGGTTAAGTCAACACCAGATCTGAGTTCTCATTACTTTCAATTCAATGCACAATTTGAAAGCAAGCCAATTAATCTGAGAGGATATGTTTCAGTACTATGACAGCCTTATTCCAGCTTCAGCTTGGACTTTGGTTCCCACTACTTTCAATTCAATACACAATTTGAAAGCAAGCCAGTTAATCTAAGAGGATATGTTTCAGTACTGTAACAGCCTTATTCCAGCTTCAGCTTGGACTTTGGTTCCTACTCTGCTTCTGTTCCCGAGCTTAAATGAACTTCCAGTCTCTGTTCCAAATTGGAGTTGTGCCACAAGCATTTCCCCTGGCAAGTCACTTTAGTGATGAACTTTAGGGGTTGGTGGCACAACCCATGAACTTAATCTGGATGGGTAATTTGGAACTGGTAATGAAGCTTGGTTCAATTTATCAGCTGCCAAACCTTGATTGAAATATTTAAATTCATCCAAGCCTCAGAAAATTTATGGGAACTTTATAAAAAGAGAAAAATAAAAGTTGTTGCAATAAAATGAAACACATTTTTGGATAATGCCTACTTTTATAGCTGTCAAAGATTATACTTTTCATGGAATTATACTTTAATTCATTTGATTTTTCTTTCTCCAGAATAATCACACATACCCGGACTCCCAGTCCAGGTAATTACATGAACATGTCAACTCATTTAATGACAGCATGGAGTTTTTACCAGTTATACGTAAATAATGTACTTGTACAACTGGAAGTGATTTGCAACAACTTTGACTTATCAAGCAATACTAAGTTTAGCACTGATAGATATTAGTAAAATGTTGGATGGGATTCAGACCACATTGGTTGGAATAAACCAGTTTAGGTTTCAGGGGAAGCAGAGGGTTAGTAGCATAATAAAAATCAAGAGCATTAAATTCACCTAAAGGGCCAGGCTGACAGCCCTGGAGGCCAATATCTTTCCTTTATTCCCAAAGCATGTATAACATAGGCTTCACACTCAAGTATTAGTAAGATTTCCTCTAGCGTTCTTCCAATAAATTTAGCCATTTTCCATGAAGGAATGCCTTATATATATTAAAGAAAAAAGCCTCCACCTCATCATTTAATCTTAAAATTTCTTAATAAAAGAAAAAATATTTCCTGAGATTACAAAAACCTCCACTGTGAGTTTAAAGCACTTGGAGCTCCTTAAAGACAGAAACTATGTCTATAAGACACATTCCTCACAGAAAGGGTTTGGTCCAAGGTGGGTGTTCTACCCATGCTTATTGCATAAATGTATTAGTTAACATAATTTACTAATTTTTTCAGCATTAACATAAAAAAATTTCAATTGGAATAAGAGTTCACACATTTTGTAACTAGTACACGAAGGCCAAATACTGAAGTGCCAATTATCTACCTAAAAATATGCTGACTGAGACAATACAATGTATGTTTTACAATGTAGTATTTTTTTCTATATGCAATAGAAGGTTAAATTCTTTAAATTTCTATATACAATATTTCCATTTACAATGCCAGTGGCTAATCTTTCCTGCTTTTTTATTTAGGCTTATTTCTACATGATTTTTTTCTTAAAGAATATGATGTGTATTTCCTTTTTCTCTATAGAGTGTAGCTATGGGAATTAGAAATATTTTCAAATCGTCACATAAACACGTCTGACATTCTGCATTCTATGGATCTCACTGTATGCACACAGCTCTAATCCTCCTGTTCTGGACTTTAGGTTATACCTTGCACATAAGATTAATTACCATTCCCTGCTTTATGAACCCAAGGTGCTCCAGGCAATATATCACAGCAAGAGTAAGTTCTAAAGCAGTATGATAAACTATCTTACCATCACAGCTTTACATTATTTGGGGATAGAGTGCTCACGACCACTACCTTTTTTTTTTTTTATTTCTGCCTACATTGATTGAAGTTTATACTAGAAAAAAAAAAAAAAAAAAAAACCTCAAGGGACATTTTAACTTTAATGGTCCTTATATGTGTGGTTATAGCAGAGGGCTAAACTACTAAAATGAAGTTGTCGTACCATGGTTTTATGGTACTATAACAATAACCTGGGAATTGCATCCATGATAGAAAACTCTACAAGTGGTCAATTATCTTGTGCTCTTAGGCAGAAAAGTACTAAATGAATATATAAATAATTGTATCAATGTATGAAATCATTAGTAGCCAGTTTACAAATACACGAGCTGCAAAAAGCACAAGCCAACTAAATAACAGCACTTATCACCCATTCTAGCAAGGTCAACAATTGGAAGTATTTTGGTGGAAAAATTAAGTTTCTGTTTTCTTTCAACTAAAGGAGAAGATAATTTGTAGCACTCAGACCCTGAGGGTGCTAAAGCCAAGCTGTAGCTAATTTGGAGTTTTAAAGATGGGAGAGCTTCCCCTGGTTATTTCATACCATTTCCCCCTTTGAAAGAGTTCTTAAGCAAATGTTTACCTTGTCATCATGTGTAACTTGGGCAATATGTTCTGAGTATTACGGGGTTATGTGCTCCCCGCTGTGGGTTATTCACAAAACTTCCTCTAGTTGTTGTGCAAAGCAAGTTACTGTGAAGGTTCTCCAAGGTTCTGGTTGATTTGTGTTTGGAATAAGTCTTTTGTTGTTACTTGCTCTCTGACAGAGGAACTGGAAATTATCTGGACTTTGGAAGAGACTTTGTGATATTTGGATAATGCTCTCAAAGTGAGTGGTATATTAGCATGTGGCTTACTCATGCAGAACAAGTCAAAAGACGAATTTAAAATATATTTCTTAAAAGTCTGAGTTTTTTGAAGTCCCTAACAGTCCCAATTTTGTGGTACAACAGACTCACATTGGCTAAAAAATCTAACAAGGCCTTTAACTATCACATTCTGCAATCTGAATTTAGTAACACTGCAGAAACTGTTTCTCCCTTCCCCATAAACTTATAACAAATGCATAGTTTATTTAAGAATCACATCTTAAAAATTAAGTAGACAGTGATACCACTTGTCTGCCACTATATTTTGCCAAGGTCTAAAATAAAGTTTTTGAATAGCAACACCACAAATCTAACTCGATTCTATAATGACTAATTCTGGTCTTTTTTCTTCATAATAGGATGCTGGGTAGTAAACTGCTAAATATGTAAAGTAGTGAACACTTAATTAGGGTATATACATTTTCATAAAAGAATACATCCTTTTATTTAAATTGTGAGGATCTCTGTAATTATATAACTCCAGTTAAAAAATAGAAGTATAAATCTGATGCCCAATGTAAACAGAGGTCTGGGTCAAAAGACTCTCTAGCTCTCCCCTATTTCCCTACTCTCTACTCTCTACTCTCCACACACCACTAGAAGATGATGCTGCATTCTTTTATCATAGCTCTCTTCCTTACCCCCAAAATCTACAAATGAAATAATTAAAGAAATGATTTAATTGATGTGCTGGATAAGTTGAATATCACCTTTACCTAAAGATGTGTGCACACAGGATGAATTCATCTCAGAGTGACTTTGTCAAAACGAGAACCGACATACCAACTACAGCCCCATACCTGACATGCTGGAACACCAGGGTGCCCCCATCAGCACAAGACACTTCTGTGCTCTTCTCTCCTTTTATCAATCAATGGCACATTATTCACCATGTGGAACACTTTTTTTTGGTGCCAAATTCTGTGATTAAGGGAAAGTATTATGTGCTGTTCAGTTTGCCTTTAGGGAATATTTTAACATTTTAATACATCTAAAAACATGATTTGTGACTAGCCACAGAAATTCTAGCAAATGTGTATTCTTAAGTAATGCCCAGTTCCAAGACTTCAGCTGAAGCACCTAGTCTGGTTCTGCTCTCCTGGCTGTTCTCAATCACAGCCCTGTCAACCCTACTACTATTATTAGGGGATCTAGCTGCCTCCTGAGTTGCTACCTTTAAATAGTAATGACTGAAATGACAAGAGAGGCCTACTGTTACTAACATTTTAATACAATCCTATATTAGGGGTATGTCCTTAAAACAGTACAAGACTAGAGACAGTTGGAATCCCAAGTCAGGAACATGTTGACCCTGATGCCCATTTTATCTCAGCAGGATGATGGGCTGCCTGACACACTTATTTGGTCCCAAGTGATAACCTGGCATGTGAAGACTATCAGGAAGATAAAAATTTTTCAGCTATGCATGCAGAGATGAATGGCTATCAGCTTATATGAAACACAAAATATCTTTATGGAACCAAGTGTTTATTTCCATTCATTCACTAATTTATTCATTCACTCAACTCAGTATCAAGTAAGACTCTTGCTTGATGCTGATGTGAATGAATTAATAAGGCATAGCCAAATAAAGACTGGGTTAGTGTCTCAGCCAGTTCCATCTTCAAGACATGCATGTCATGTTTATTGATATATTCCTTTGATGAGCAACTACATTTTGAGACTTTTCCATGGCCAACTAAGGCTATAATGAGAACCAGGTTGACGGGCCCCTGCATAGGAAAGAGAGAGACAAGCTCAAAATCTTTTAAATTTCCTAGGCTGGATGAATTATAAAAAACTAGCTTCTTCATATGCCTCCTCAAACGAGTAAAGGATTAGAAATTCAGGCCTATCTATGAATGGAAATAAGATGGCCTTTGTGTAAGGCCTGAAGATAACTAAAGTAATGAAGAGTGAGAGAAAAAAGAAAAGCAGAAAGGAATGACATATAAAAGAAACAGAAGAGGAATATGGACAAGGAGCATTACAGAAAGAAGTAAAATAGGAGAGAAAAGGGGGCCAAAGGCAAAACCGGTGAAGAGCTGTGATGCCCAAGACAGGCCCTCACCAGCCATTGCACTGAATTAAGAGAAGAAAAGGCAATATGTGGAGAGCAAAGATGGCAAAGACAAAAAGGTGAGAGGCAGAGAACATCAAACTTCACACCAACTCCACCACTTTACCTAATCCACGTTGCCATCATCATCATGGAGTACTGCAATAGTGTCTTGTCATCTTTCTGACCCCTGCTTCTCTATAATTTTTTCTACACAGAATCTAAAATGAACCTCATAAAAAGTAAAAAGGCGATTATGCCTGCTCAGAACATTCAAATGCCTTCCCTTCCCACTGAGAATAAAATTCAAAGTCCTCATTACAGTTTCAGAGTGCACACATTATCTGGCCTAATTTAGCTCTTCTTCAGCATGCTACAAGGCTGGCTAACTTTCTGTTTCTTGAACACACTGGGTTTATTTTCTCTTCATGGCCTTTGTGCTCACTTGAAACTCTCTCCCATCAGATCTTCTCAAAGCTGGGTTCTCATATTGGAGATCACAGCTGAAAACTTTCACTGTATCTATCTCATAGTAAAACTCAATAAACGTCTGCTGAATGAATGAATGAATGAGCCTTATAAAAGCTTTGTCATAAAATTAACCTGAGGAGCAAAGATGACTTGGGCAATGAGAATGCTTGTTTATACAGATGATTTAGGGATATCTTGTAGGAAAAAAAGAATTATATCTTTTTCTAGAGCACAGAAATAATGCCAATGTATGTAAGAGGAGAATAGGTTTCAGTCTAATACAATACTTTCAAAATTAGAATAGTTTATGTTTCTTTGGATTTCCTCTGTATTGAGCTACTCACATAGCTAGTAATTGACAAAGGTGTTAAATGAATGAATGGCATTATTTCCTACATACTTGGAGTTGACTTTAAATTCCAAAGTGGAGGCCATTGTAACTACTTGCTTTATTAAGAGTTCACTCTAGACTTTTACTTCACACCATAACTACTGTAAGGTCAAGACTTACTTGTTCACAGGAGATATGTATTGTAACACTCTGAGCTGTCAGCTCTCACCTGAGTGCTGACGAACGTGATCTCAGTTGCCACAAATCTGTTCTCTACTTATCAAGGAAGCAAAAGTCCCAAGCCATGTATATGCCTGTCTTTTCTTACTTGTCATATATTCGAATAACACACTGGTTTAGTCTGGCATTAACAAGCTATCAGAAAAAAACCTCAAATCTCACGACAACAGAAAATTTTTCCAAATAAAATTTTGCAATTTTATTTCTAAACTCAAAGATGGCTCAATTTTAAAAAGCCACTGGCTTTGCTATTGTTAAAGAACACGGTCCCTATTTAGAATTGCATCGACCTTTAAAAAAATCTATTCCCTATGCAATTTCATTAGTTCTTTCTGCAGTAATTGACACTAGCAATACTAGCTCTATTACTTTGAGTTAATTTTTAAATTTTTATTAGAGTTCTTATTAATCCAATGACATTGTTTTCCTACCAGCACATTTATGCATATGCTATTCTTCCTGACAGAGGATCCCATAATTCCCCCCCATCCCTGTGATCTATATGCCCAGCCTTTATGACACAGAAAAAAGTCTTAGCTAATCTTTGGAGAGTACTTCAGTCACCCAAATTGAGAGAATTCTTTATTTCTTAGAACTCCCACAGCAATTAAGGCCTAGACCACTAATCAGGCAATGTGGTAGCTATTCTCCAAAGACAGCCTCCAAAAATGTCTCCCTTCCCTGTCTGCTGTTTCTCACATCAAGAGTGGGGTTTATTCTATCCCGTTCCCTAAACTCAGTACCTATTTTGTGACTGCCTGGCCCAATAGAATGTAGTAAAAGGGGGTATTTTGGGAAACCCAACTTTGACTTTCTAACTCTTGGAGGTCTCAACCATGATGTAAGAGGTGCAGGCCAAAGAGGCCACATGGAGAGGTTCTGGAGGATGAGACATCTCTGGGAGACTGAGTCCAGTTGGAGGAATCCAGAGAATTCAAGCAAGTGAAGAAGTCGTCTTGAACATTCTAGTCTAGCTTTGATTTGATTGCAAGAGTATGAGAAACTTCAAGTGAACCTGCAGAAGCACTGCCAGCATAGCCCCAACCAGTCCACAGAAATAATTGCAGTTGTCGTAAGCTATTTTTAGAGTAGTTTGTTATGCAGCAATAAACAAACAAAATAGAACAAAATAGCAGTCATGTTAGAAGCACAAATTTTTATGGCTCAAAGGGCTTAACATCTTAGCAAACTGTCATATGTCTTCAAGTTATTTTCTGTGTGATTTGTTCAAACTGTAAACTTCTTAAGGACACAGAATGTGTTCTAATGTTTTATATGCCTCTCATTCTCAAGCATAGTGCATTAAAAATAGTACATTATGAAATAATATTTAATATCTTGTCCATAGAATAAATACCTTAGAGTTTCATTTAATTTCTTTTGGTTCCTGGAAGCTTCAGAATAATGCAGATTTTGTTACAAAATCATTTACAAGATTTCAGAATCTGAAACATTATTATGCTATCATTTATATCTTATACATTTATTATTTTCCATATGTGAAGAAGCATTAATACATAGTTATTCAACTATAATAATATAAAAAGAAAATAACTTTGAGCTTTCCCTTAGAAAGCTAAGTAGAAAAATGACTCAGTTGCATCCATAAACAAAGCAACATTTAAAATTCCAAATGACTAAGAAAAACATTTTATTGTATTACTCCAGGGCATAGAATCTATATTACTCGTAATATCCCAAAGCACTTTAGAGGACTTATGTGAGTAGCAATGAAATGATTGCATTTCCAGAAAGGACACTTAGCAAGTTTATTGCTGTTTTTTTCTGTACTTCATCAGTGACTCAATCTTTTGGCTAGACATTATAACTCCTTCTGAATCACTGGAGGCTTGTTCAAAAAATATTTCAAATAACTGTGTACCTTTAGGGCCTCATTCTTAAAACCTTCAGGAATATTTCAGCAATTTCATGATCTCATGGGCTAATTACTTTTAGCTGTACAATTTTGCACCTATATCACATATTGTCTGAGGAATAAAGTGTACTAAATGTACCTGATAATGTATCTGGCTACATTTATTTCCTATTACAGAAGTGTTATAAGTATTCTGGGTCATTCATTTAATTTAAAGGCTTACCTTCAACGGAGATCACAAGTGGTATTAGAAAGCAACACAATAAAATGATATGCAATTTTGAAAAGATAATTTAAAATGTTAGAAGCTGAAACTATAAACATAGAATATAAATCAAAATTTTAAATTTAAAGATGTTAAAACTATGTACTTATATAATATTTTTCATATGCATAAATTGGTCCTCAAAGCACATGAATTTTCTACATTTTCTTGCTGGTGTCATCTGGGTTTCCTCTGGTTACCCAATGTGAGAAAGAAATAGGATCAGAATAATAGTAAAAAATGTCCATTTAAGGTCACACCTCAAGGAACTGGAGAAACAAGAACAAATTAAACCCAAACCCAGCAGAATAAAAGAAATAACAAACATCAGAACAGAACTAAATGAAATTGAAACAAAATAACAATACAAAAGATAAATGAAACAAAAAGCTGGTTCTTTGAAAAGATAAATAAAATTGATAGATCATTGTGAGATTAACCAAGAAAAGAAGAGAGATGATCCAAATAAGCTCAATTAGAAATGAAACAAGATTTATTACAACCAATACCACAGGAAAAAAAAAAAAAAAAGATTGTTCAAGGCTACTATGAACACCTTTACACACATAAACTAGAAAACCTACAGGAGATAAGAAATTCTTGGAAATATACAACACTTCCAGATTAAACTAGGAAGAAATAGAAACTCTGAATGGACCAATAATGGCAGTGAGATTAAAATACAAATTTAAAAAATATCAACAAAAAAGTCCAGGACCAGATGAATTCACAGCTGAATTCTATCAGACACTCAAAGAAAAATTGGTACCAATCCTATTGACATTATGCTATAAGACAAAGAAGGAATCCTCCCTAAATCATTCTATGAAGCCAGTATCACCCTAATATCAAAACCAGGGAAGGACATAACAAAAAAAGAAAACTATAGGTTAACATCCTTGATGAATACAGATATAAAAATCCTTTACAAAATATTAGCTAATCAAATCCAACAGCATATTAAAAAGGTAATCCACCATGATCAACTGGGTTTCATACCAGGGATGCAGGGACAATTTAATATATACAATTCAATAAATGTGATGCAACACATAAACAGAATTAAAAACAAAAAGCATGTATCAATAGATGCAGAAAAAAAAATTGACAAAATCCAGCATTTATGATTATTTATGATTTATGATTGAAACCCTCAGCAAAAATACCATAGAAGGGACCTACCTTAAGATCATAAAAGCTATCTATAACAAACCCACAGCCAACATAATACTGAACAGGAAAAAGTTGAACGCATGTCCCCTGAGAAGTGGAACAAGACAAGGACACCCATTCTTGCCACTTCTATTCAATATAGTACTGGAAGTCCTAGCTAGAGCAATCAGACAAGAGGAAGAAACAAACTGCATCCTGCCAGGCATGATGGCTCACGCCTATAATCCCAGCACTTTGGGAGGCAGGGCAGGTGGATTACCTGAGGTCAGGAGTTCGAGACCAGCCTGGCCAACATGGTGAAACCCCACCTCTACTAAAAAAATACAAACAAACAAACAAACAAAAATTTGCCAGGCGTGGTGGCAGGTGCCTGTAATCCCAGCTACTTGAGAGGCCGAGGCAGGAGAATCGCTTGGACCTGGGAGGTGGAGGTTGTAGTGAGCCAAGATCGCGCCACTGCACTCCAGTCTGGGTGACGGAGCAAGACTCCATCTCAAGAAAAAAAAAAAAAAAAAAAGAAAGAAACTGCATCCAAATCAGTTAAGAGTAAGTCAAACTGTCGTTTGCTGATGATATGATCGTATACCTAGAAAACACTAAAGATTCTCCCAAAAAGCTCCTAGAACTGCTCAATGAAATCAGCGAAGTTTCAGGATACACAATTAATGTACACAAATCAGTAGCTCTGCTATACACCAACAGTGACAAAGCTGAGAATAAAATTAAAAACTCAACCCCTTTTACAAAATCTGCAAAAGTAAAAAATAAAATACTTAGGAATATACCTAACCAAGAGGTGAACGACCTCTACAAGGAAAACTACAAAACACTGATAAAAGAAATCACAGATGACACACATGGAAACACATCCCATGCTCACGGATGGGTAGAATCAACACTGTGAAAATGACAAATTCATTGCAAAAAGAAATCTACAAATTCAATGCAATTCTCATCAAAATACCACCATCATTCTTCACAGAACTAGAAAATATAATACTAAAATTCATATGGAACCAAAAAAATCCCACGCAGTCAAAGCAAAACTAAGCAAAAAGAACAAATCTGAAGGCCATCACATTACCTAACTTCAAACTATACTATAAGGTCCTTGTGGCCAACATATCACGGTACTGGTATAAAAAATAGCCACATAGACCAATGGAACAGAATAGAGAACTCAGAAATAAAGTCGAATACTTACAGCTAACTGATCTTTGACAAAGCAAACAAAAACATAAAGTGGGGAAAGGACACCCTATTCAACAAATGGTGCTGGAATAATTGGCAAGCCACAGGTAGAAGAATGAAACTGGATCCTCATCTCTCCCATTATATAAAAATCAACTCAAGATGGATATAGATTTAAATCCAAGACCAGAAACCATAAAAATTATAGGAGATAACATCGGAAAAACCCTTCTTGACATTGAATTAGGCAAATATTTTATGACCAAGAACCCAAAAGCAAATGCAAATGCAACAAAGATAAATAGATGGGACTTTAACTAAAAAGCTTCTGCACAGCAAAAGAAATAATCAGCAAAGTAAACAGACAACCCCCAAAGTGTGAGAAAATCTTCACGATCTATAAATCTGACAAAGGACTAATATCCAGAATCTACAAAGAACCCCCCCCAAAAAAAACCAAGAAAAAAAAATAATCCCAACAAAAAGCGGGCTAAGGACATGAATAGACGATTCTCAAAAGAAGATATACAAATGGCCAACAAACATATGAAATAATGCTCAACATCACTAATGATCAGGGAAACGCAAAGCAAAACCACAATGTGATTCCACCTTACTCCTGTAAGAATGGCCATAATCAAAAACTTTAAAAAAAAATAGATGTTGGTGAGGATGTTGTGAAAACAGGACACTTTTCTACAGCTAGTGGGAATGTACAACCACTACAGAAAAGTGTGCAGATTCCTTTAAAATTGAAAAGTAGAACTATTATTTAATCCAGCAATCTCACTACTGGGTCCCAGAAGGAGTCGTTACATGAAAAAGATATTTGCAAAGACATGTTTATAGCAGCACAATTCACAATTGGAAAAATATGGAACCAGCCCAAATGCACATCTATCAACGAGTGGGTAAAGAAATTGTGGTATATATATACACCATGGAATACTACTCAGCCATAAAAAATTAATAATAATAATGGTATTTGCAGCAACCTGGATGGAACTGGAGACCATTATTGTATGTGAAGTAATTCGGGGATGGAAAACCAAACATCGTATGTTCTCACTCTTAAGTGGGAGCTAAGCTATGAGGACACAAAGACATAAGAATAATACAAGGGATTGCGGACTTGAGGGAAAGGGTGGGAGGAGGGTGATAGATAAAAGACTACACATTGGGACTTTGGGAGGCGAGGCGGGCAGATCACGAGGTCAGGATATTGAGACCATCCTGGCTAACACGGCAAAATCCCGTCTCTACTAAAAAATACAAAAAATTAGCCAGGCATGGTGGCGGGCGTCTGCAGTCCCAGCTACTCGGGAGGCTGAGGCAGGAGAATGGCATGAACCCGGGAGGCGGAGCTTGCAGTGAGCCGAGATCGCACCACTGTACTCCAGACTGGGTGACAGAGCAAGACTCTGTCTCAAAAAAGAAAGAAAGAAAGACTACACATTGGGTATGGTGTACACTGCTTGGGTGATGGGTATACCAAAATCTCACACATCACCACTAAAGAATTTATTCATGTAACCAAACAGTACCTGTTCCCCAAAAGCCTATTGAAATTTGAAGAAAAAAAAAAAAAATCCTAATACAGTATCCAAACAACTAAAAATACTCCAAGCCAATACATTACAGTTTTTATAGTTTAATATTTTTGAAGAATCAATGGGTTCTACAGAACAACTTATTTGTCAGAAATGTCTACCCAGTGTCTGCTTCTCCTTCCCTTAATTACAGAACCTTCACTGTGCTCAGTCAAAACCGAAATAAAACAAACCTCACTTTCTCCAGACTCCAGTGCAGCTAATGGTGGTCTATGACATGTATAAGTGAATAAGATAAAAAGCTTTTTCTTTCCTGATGCAGGCACTACCTTCTCCTGTTTCTTCTTTTATTCCCCCAGTGCAAAACATAAAGATGATACCTGGATATGCAGTAGCTGTCTTTAGACTAGAAGGATATGCACAAAGATGAAGAAAGGCCTTCACAGAAAGACTGAGAAACAGAAAGAGCCCAGTACCCTGATGAAATAGTTAAGCCACCACAGAAAACCTAAATCGCCCACTTCCCCATTTTATCTAAGCTGCTGTATCTGGGATTTTCATAACATATCTTAACATCCCAAACTAATGCAAGTCCTCTAGATTATGGTTTAAATCAAAATCGTAATTCATCAATGTTTACCCTCAACTGATTAAAATTAAGTTAAACTGACTTAGACACTAAACAAACACTTTATGTAATTTTTTTTTCCTTCCTGAGTTCTCCCACATCTGCTGTTTCCTCTTTATTTCAGAACTTCAAGCCTTTGGTGTAATTACTTCATACCTGACCCACTCAAACGCCTTCCAAATTAGCTTCGCTGTCCCTATTACCTCTTAACCCACTCAGTTACTAGAATAATCTTCAAGAAACTCACTACCCCCAGGTCCCTACACTGATTCTACATCTCTGGTGTTTCAAGTCTCCACCATTTGGAAGTCTTCCTGACAATCTCTTCAGTCTCATCGTATCCACCCTGCTTCACTCTAATCTGGAGTTACTCTTAAGGTTTATTCCTTCTTGTATCATTGTACCACTGCCTGTATGTTTTCTGCCAATTGTCAACCCTCCTTTATCCTTTTCCACCATGTCTGAACTTAGTGCCAAAAAAAAGAAAAGAAAAATTATATCAGGAAGACTTTCTGATCCAAATCTTGTACATTGCATGTCTGTGATTACTATGACCTTGATTGTTTTTCTGTATTATATATGATCACTATTTTTTAAATTTATTTTACTTTTGCTATTGGATACAATATACACTATCTGGGTGACAGGTACATTTAAAACCCAAACTTCACTACTACACAACTCATCCGGGTAACCAAAAACCACTTGCACTACTAAAGCTATTAAAATAAAATTTAAGGCAGGGCATGGTGGCTCACGCCTGTAATCTCCGCACTTTGGGAGGCCGAGGCGGGCGGATCACGAGGTCAGGAGATCAAGACCATCCTGGCTAACATGGTGAAACCCCGTCTCTACTAAAAAAATACAAAAAAATTTGCTAGGCGTGGTGGCGGGCGCCTGTAGTCTCGGCTACTCGGGAGGCTGAGGCAGGAGAATGGCATGAACCTGGGAGGCGGAGCTTGCAGTGAGCAGAGATGGTGCCACTGCGCTCCAGCCTGGGCGACAGAGTGAGACTCCGTCTCAAAAAAATAAAAATAAAAATAAAATAAAATAAAATAAAATAAAATATAAAAACAATAAAATAAAATTTTTAAATATATGACTGATTCTTAAAAATTTTCACTGGCAAATATTTAAACAAATTCTATAGTAAGACACTCTGGTATGGTTTGAATGTGTCACCCAAAATGCATGTGTTGGAAATTTAATCTCCAGTACAACAGTGGGGAAAGGTAGAGTCTAAAGGGAGGTGTTTAGGTCATGAAGGCTCTGCCCTCATAAACAATTAATGGCAATTATCAAAGGACTTTAGGCTGCAAGTTCCGTCTGTTGCTCTCTTGTGCATCTTTCTTAACCCTCCCACCATCAGATGAGACAGCAAGAAGGCCCTCCCTAGATGCAGGTCCCTCAACCTTGAACTTCCCAGCCTCTGGAACTATAAGAAATAAATCTCTGTTCTTTATCAATTATCCAATCTCAGGTATTCTGCAATAGCCACAAAAAAAGAGACTAAGATACACTCTCAAATAGTTAGATGGTAACCTGAAGTACAGGGACAGTGTCTCTCTTTCACTCTACTTGATTGCTGAGCACATAGCAAGAACTAAATAAACAAACACTCCTAACAAGATTGAGTATATGATATATATTTAAAAATTCAGAAACTATTCATAAAATGGCACTCATAAAGGTATTATTCAATCTCAAAGCTTCATATACAAGTATGGTTCATTAATACTTAATCTAAGATCAACTTAAAATCTAAACTGACAAAAATGTATATAGATTACTAAAAAATTTGTTGCAATAGTATATTGAAATATTAGATGACAATTTTAAAAACAGAAACTTTAATGGTTTAATTTACAACAAAATTTCAATGAACTTTCTAAAATTCCTAAAATTTGTAGTCTTGAAAACTGCCTCTTTCACTAAAAAGTTTATGCAAAAAAGCTAATAAAATATATGTATTCTATTTATGAGTAAGGTAATTTTAAAAAATCAGAGTAAAATTTTGGAAAAGAAAAAAATTATTTTGAAGGCTCTAACTTGAACTTATAATACAAATCAAATGTAACTATACTATACATATATTAGAGTCGAATGTTTTCCCCTGCATAGTAAATATCATGAAAACTGAATCCCAACTTTATTTTCATATTTGATTTATTTTTAGTAATGTTTCACAATTTCAAAGCCTTAAACTTCAATGCTAGTAGGGATAAAAACGAACTTTTTTCCTCATTTAAATCTTGGCAGCCTTAACTCTCAAAGTTCAGAGATAAAATTTGATTTAAAAGCCCACTAAGAACAAACTGCTTAATCAGAAATCTGGACTTCACAATTAAGTTGGTTCATCATCCACAGAATATGGAGAGAAAATTCACTGTCACGAACCATAAAAATGTTCATTTCCTTTCATTCTTTGTGGGTCAGAGTTAAGGAGAACAAAAACAAACATGTGCTTTTCTTGCTTTACCAGTTGCAAAAAAATCTCTAAACAGTAGCTTTATATTATTCTTTACAACAAAAATGCATGTATTTTTGCACATGTGTAACATTATTTTCTTTATACTAACATATCCTAATAGTGGTTGATATGGTCGGGTTCTGTGTCCCCACCCAAATCTCATGTCAAATTGTAATTCTCAGGATTAGAGGAGGGGCTGGTGAAAGGTGATTGGTTCATAGGGGCAGACTTCTCCCTGGTTCTTCTCATAATAGAGTTCTCAGGAGATCTGGTTGTTTGAAAGTATGTAGCATCTCCCCCTTCTCTCTCTCTTCTTCCTGCTGGTTATACAAGACTTGAGACGTGCCTGCTTTCCCTTCAGCTTCCGCCATGATTGTAAGTTTCCTGAGGCTTCCCCAGAAGCAGAAGCCTGTACAGCCTGAGAAACCATGAGCTCATTCAACCTCTTTTCTTATAAATTACCAGTTTCAGGTATTTCCTTATAACAATGTGAGAACAGGCTAATACAGTGGTTTAATTGCAACTCATGTAAATTCCTCAAAATCTATAATTAGGTCACAATTCCATTTTAATTATATCCCTGACTCCCAAGTTTACAATATTCAAAGAGTTAGGCCAGGTGATCTAAGTTATCCATCCTCATAGTCTACTTCTACCCCAAAATTAAGAAATACTAAATCACTTCACATTATCCAGATCTCTATATTCACCAGGACTATTATCTTCAATCCTTGTGTCTACATGAAAAATGCCTGCATGGGCAATTTTGAGCATGCTTATGTGCATCAATTTACTTCTCTCTGAATCTTAAGTTTCTTGATTTGTGACTAAGTGAATAATTGTGAATATCTTTCTTACAGGCTTTTGTAGGGACTAAATACCTTAACTATTATGCAAACAGGGTATTTTCTGAAGTGCTTTTACTCCATAATGATTGCCTGGGTATTAATATGCTTTATATATCCAGTATTTCAGTAATTCTCTTTCTTCATATAGCAGGGTGACAAGGTAAGAGAGAAACTAAATTTCCTAAAGTTTTCATTGTACATACAAAATGGACAGTTTTATTTACTCATTCACAAGAGAGTTGTTTCTCATGAGAAAAGCAACCTTGATAGGAAAAAGTTACATATAAAATGGATAGGGGTAGGGATAATACCAGACATGGAGGGTTATGTGTTCACATACATTAGGATGGTTGGAAATGTAGTGGACAAGAAGAGGAAGAGCTACTGAACATTGAAAAAAAATATATTGACAGTTCTCTGGAGAGAGTAGGAGAAGCAGAAATTTTATTAATCGGAAACTTTGGGGAAAGGGAAACTTATCTGAAGAAAAATCTTAGAAACTTCTCTATGAAATGCTATAGAAAGTATGTAGCATCTCCCCCTTATCTCTCTCTTCTTCCTGCTGGTTATACAAGACTTGAGATGTGCCTGCTTTCCCTTCAGTTTCCGCCATGATTGTAAGTTTCCCTACATGATTGTAAGTATTAGGCCTTTAAGAGAGCCTAAATTATGATCTGCATTATTCTTCAAAACATTTGAACACAGGTTTCTGTTCCTTTGAATGTGGCACAAAGACTAGGTCAAAACAAGATGAGTTTTAAATCGTTTCCATCACTCATCTACTCAAAAAATATGTAACTCAGTGCTCAAGTGGCGTAGGCATGGCAATGCATTTTGCGGGGGTACCATTCAGAATTACAGAACTCAAGTGTAATACCAGGTATTGCTTACAGTAAATTACCACTCTAGAACTAAGTCTAGAGTACATTTTCACTATAGCCTGTCAAATTCTTGGGATTAAAAAGCAAAAAAGTGTGAGCAAGACAATTAACTCTGTGCTATTATGGTTCCTAGAGAAGCGTCATAAAAGAAAAAGAGACATTGCTGAGTAAGTACAATTTAAGAAGGTCCCCTTTGGTGCTGAATATACAAAGAACCAAATCCCATGTAGCACTATTATCTGCACACTAAATTCAGGAGGTCCAAGAAACTCCCTCAGAAAGCAGCAAATTGGACACTAGTTTTAATCTAGCCTGTTTAGAAACAAAAAATCTTAACAAATTTGAGTTCCCTTTGAATAGGAAAGATAAGGTTGATAGGAGATTTTCTTAGATTAGTTCAAATACTTAGCACTACTCTAGATTCCTTAAGGCCCTGGCTGTTGCTACTGGACTTACAATTGAGCAAGCTCTTGAACCAATCGTACAGGCTAATTGCTACCGGAAACATGAGAAAATATTGGAAAATACCATGATGAGAAAGAGAATATAATAGAGTCACGGGTAGTGCATGCCACTAAAATAATATAAATGTCAGATTTTAAGTTTTCAAATGGCTTATGAACGCAAATGCCTACAGAGGTGCTATAGTTAACATGAGTAAAGTCTAAATGGAGTGAACCAAAAATGTGTCTTCATCTAAAGGGAGAAGCTACTATTTAGGTCCAACTAATTATGGGCATATTATTGCCATATTGTCCAGTTTTTCAAAAGAAGCCAGAAACTAAACTTGTACGTGAAATCTAATTTTGAAATGTAATCAAGTAATTCCATTTTTTTAAAAACTATGTGGGCCAAATAAAACTTATCTGCAGGCCAAACATATATACCTGGGCTGCCGGTTTATGGCTTCTAGTTCTCCCATCCAATTCTAGATGGCCAAGTGATGAAATCTCTCCATCTGAACACGAACCACTTTTCCTAGCTGGTCTATTAGATGTTAGGAACTCAACACAGAAATCTCAGAAACCCTCCACTTAGCAGTACACTGTCTCTAGGTAGTGCTGTTGTTCATTAAAGAAACAGATCTTGCTGGCTGTGAATCCACAAATAATCTTCAAATTGAGACTAACATAGGTAATTTTTATTTTAAAATATATTTTTAGATTAGCTAAAAATATGTTTTTAAAACAAAATTTCAGCATGCAAGCCAAAACTGTCCTAATTCCATACAAGAGATATCTTTGCAACAACCCATCTTCCACCAGCAGTATTTCTCTCATAGGTAGCTTTGGACAAATCAAGAAGAGTGGTTCCAGTATGAGTCTTAACTCCAAAAAGATTGGTTTCTGTACAATTTTAAAAGAAATTACAGGAAATCATAGGAGAAGAAATCAGAAGAGAGGAGGACACAGAAAAAAGAATTAAATGCTACACTGACTTAGAAAGGTTATCCACAAAACAGCTTCTCTCCTTCAGTGCTCTTATATAAGCAAACTTAAAGATACTAGTGCGCTCAGAACTGTTATATATAATCGAGGTGGGGGACAAGAAAGCAAACTAGACATGGCCACAAAGCACTGTTACCACTGAGAGAGAACAAATTAGCAAGTAAACCAACATAATTTGGGTATATCTTTGGAGAGAAAACACTGAGGGTGGATGGAGAGACAAGACTAACACTGAGGCTGAAGAGGAAGCTGAGAACACTGAATCGGGTGCACCAAACAGCTCCTGGGGAAGGGGTAAGGGACTGAAGGACAGCCCCATCTCCCTGCAGGCCACTGGGATCCTAGCTACAGGGAACCCCACACTCCCATGAGCCTGTGAATTGGCAGAGGGATATGGCCAGGGAGTAAGCAGACAGGGCTTCAGCTGGCACAGAGCCCATGAGCTTTTGTGCATGGGGGGGTGGCTCTAACAAAGTGCAGCCATAGATGCTCACTCCCAGGGCATGTCATCTCCCTCTGAGAAGCTCCAGCCCCAGCTGACTACCAAGCCAGGAAAGGGCAAGACTGGCTTTCCTTCAGGACTAGGGTGCATCAGTTTTACAGGCCCTCCTGCCCACTAGCCCCTCCCAGGGCCCCTGTTGACCCACTCCATAGAAGTGTATGCATAGCACAGCCTCCAGGGCCCAGCCTGAGTGCTTTAATACACCTGAGTACTTTCCTGGGAGCACTTTGTATCCCCCAGCAGAGCCAGAGCCCAGCCTAAGCCACTGGCTCTCCCAGCATGCCAGGGCTCTGGCACACAGCTCTGGAGTACTGAGCTAAGAGCTGTGGCCGGCACTCAAGCAGAGGAGCCCCCACTCTCATAGCACCAAGAGGGACAAGATGTGTGGCAGTGGGGTGTGCCTCTTTCCACAGGACCAGTTCAGAAAGAGTGTGGTCTATCTCCCTGTCCTGGTCTCTACCTGATGAAGTGCCACACCCTGGAACACTCAACAAAAGAAAAATGAGAGTGGTGCTAGTGATCAAAGGGGACTCCCTAAATGCCCAGGAGCAGGCCTGGTGAGAGTGTCATCTTTCTGCCCACCACAGAGCATGGTTATGAACACAGAAAATACAGAAGAGGCCAGGTGCGGTGGCTCACACCTGTAATCCCAGCACTTTGGGAGGCTGAGGCCAGTGGATCACGACGTCAGGAGATCGAGACCATGCTGGCTAACACAGTGAAACCCCATCTCTACTAAAAATACAAAAAATTAGCCAGGCGCGGTGGCGGGTGCCTGTAGTCCCAGCTGCTCGAGAGGCTGAGGCAGGAGAATGGCATGAACCCGGGAGGCAGAGCTTGCAGTGAGACGAGATCGCACCACTGCACTCCATCCTGGGCGAGAGCAAGACTACGTCTCAAAAAAATACAAAAGAGCCACACACCTTGATTAAGAGCCCATCTACCAGCCATTACTCTTAAGCGCCTTCTACTGGATCACAGCTGAAACTACACCACCCAAATTATCTGGCTAATACACACCTCTGTGAAACCAAGTACAAGAATTAATTCACAAATAAAGATCCCATACAAAGTCATTACCCTCTGAATGCATCGAGAAATAAACCCAACTTATTATATTCAACCTATACCACAGTTAAGAGAATATTAGCCCCTCCAGATGAGAAAGAATCAGTGCAAGAACTCTGGCAATTCAAAAATCCAGAATGTCCCCTTAACCTCCAAATAAGCCCACTGCTCCCCTAGGAATGGTTCATACGCAGATTGAAATGACCGAAATGACACATATAGAATTCAGAATCTGGATGGCAAAGAAGCTCATTGAGATTTATGAGAAAGTTGAGACCCAATCCAAGGAATCCAGTGAAATGATCCAAGAGCTGAAAGATGAAATAGTCATTATAAGAAAGAAACAAACTGACCTTCTGGAACTAAAATTCACTATGGAAATTTCATAATACAATAGAAAGTAGTAGCAGCAGAACAAACCAAGTTGGGGGGGGGAGGGGAACTCAAGAGCTCAAAGACCAGTTCTTCAAATCAACTCAACCAAGAAAAAAAATTAATTTTTTAAAAAAATTAACAAAATCTCTGAGAACTATGGAATTATGTAAAGATACCAAACTTACAAGTCATTGACATTCCTAAGAGAGGAGACAGAATAAGTAACATGGAAAATATATTTGAGGTTACATACTGCAAAAATTTCCTTAATCTAGCCAGAGAGGTTGACATGAAAATTCAAGAAATACTGAGAACCCCAGCTAGGTACTATACGAGACAACCATTCCTAAGGCATAGAGTCTTCAGATTCTCCAAGGTCAATGAGAAAGAAAAAACTCTTAAACACACCTAGAGAGAAAGGTCCGGCCACATACAAAAGGAATCCCATCAGCAGAAATCTTACAAGCCAGAAGACACTGAGAACCTATTTTCAGCATCCTTGAAGTAAAGAAATTCCAACCAAGAATTTAGTATCATACCAAACTATACTTCATAAGCAAAGGAAAAATAAAATCCTTCCCAGTCAAGCAAACACTGAGGGAATTTGTTACAATTAGACCAGACTTAAAAGATGTCTTTAAAGGAGTGCTAAATATGGAACTGAAACATGTTTTCTTACCACAAAATCAAACGTAAGCACATAGCCCACAGACACTATAAAGCAACTACACAATCAAGTCTGCCTAACAACCAGCTAACACAATGACAGGATCAAAATTTCACATACCAATACTAGGCCTGAATGTAAATGGCTCAACGTTCCACTTAAAAGGAATACAATTGCAATACAGATAAAATAACAAGACCCAACTATCTGCTGTCCTCAAGAGGCCCATCTCACAAGTAACAACATCCACAGGCTCAAAGTAAAGGGATAAAGAAAGGTCTATCATGCAAATGTTTAGAAAAAAAAAAAAGGCAGGAGTTGCTATTCTTATATCAGACAAAACGGAATTTAAATCACCAACTATTAGGAAGGAGAAAAACGGGCATTACATAATGATAAAGAGAACAATTCAACAATAAGACGTAACTATCCTAATTATATAATCACCCAACATTAGAGCACTCAGATTCATTAAACTCCGTTCTTGACCTAGGAAAAAACTTAGACACACAGTAATAGTGGGAGACTTCAACATCTCACTGACAGCATTAGACAGATCACTGGGGCAGAAAACTAACAAAGAAATTTTGAACTTAAACTAAATACTTGACTGATTTGATCTAATAGACATCTAGAGAATAACCTATCCAAAAATCACAGCATATACATTCTTCTCATCTGCACATAGAACATATTCTAAAATTGGTCATATGCTATCATAAAGAAAGTCTCAATAAATTAAGAAAAAAAAAGAAATAATATCAAGTACACTCTCAGACCACAGTGCAATAAAAATAGAAATCAATATCAAGATCTCTCAAAATTACACAAATACCTTAACAACTTTTTCCTGAATAACTCCTGGGGGAACATTGAATTTAAGGCAGAAATCAAAAATTTTTTTGAAATTAATGAAAACAGGGATATAACTTACCAAAATCTCTGGGATGCAGCTAAAGCAGTGTTAAGAGGAAATTCTGTAGTGCTAAACACCTTCATCAAAAATTTAGAAAGGTCTCAAATTAACTATCTAACTTTGCACCCAGAGGAACTAGGAAAGAAAAGAAAAGAAAAAAGGGTAGAAGCCAATCCCAAAGCAAGCAGAAGAAATAACTAAAATAAGAGAAGAACTTAATTAAATTGTACATCTGGAAGAATTTGCCTATGAATTCATCTAGTGGGTTTTTCTTTTTATTTATGATTAAATTTTGGAACTTGTTATTGGTCTGTTCAGGGTTTCATGTTCTTCCTGGTTCAATCTTGGGAGGTACCAATTTTACTGAAACTACTCCAAAAAAATCAAGGAGGAGGGGCTTCTCCCTAACTCATTCAATGAAGCCAGCATCAGTCTGACACCAAAATCTAGCAGAGACACAATGAAAAAAGAAAACTTCAGACCACTATTCCTGATTAACATAGATGCAAAAATCCTTAACAAAATACTAGCAAACCCAATCCAGCAGCACATCAAAAACTTAATACACCACAATCAAGGAGGCTTCACTCCTGGGATGCAACACTGACTCAATATATGTAAATCAATAATGTGATTTACCACACAGAATTAAAAGCAAAAATCATATGATTATTTCAGTGGACGCAGAAAAAGCTTCCAATAAAATCCAACACCTCTTCATGATAAAAACCCTCAGCAGACTAGTCCATCTAAGGAGCATGCCTCAAAATAACAATAGCTATCTATGACAAACCCACAGCCAACATCTTACTGAATGGGCAGAAGATGGAACTATTCCCCTTGAGAACTGGAACCAGATAAGAATGCCCACTCTAACCACTCCTATTCAACATAGTACTGAAAGTCCTGACCAAAGCAATTTAGGAAAAAGAAAGAAGGAAAAGGCATTCAAATGGGAAAAGGCAATATATCTTTACTAATGATATGATTCTATATCTGGAAAACCTTAAAGACTCCACCAAAAGGCTCCTATAAGTGATGAACAAATTTAGCAGTTTCAGGTACAAAATCAATGTACAAAATTCAATAGCAATTCTATACATCAATGACATTCAAATTGAAAGTCACGGAAGAAGACAATCCCATTTACGGTAGCCACAAAAAAATGGAAATACCTAGGAATACAGCTAACCAAGGAGGTGAAAGATCCTATAAAAAGAATTGGCCAGGTGTGGTGGCTCACGCCTGTAATCCCAGCACTTTGGGAGGCAACGGCAGGCGGATCATGAGGTCAGGAGTTCAAGACCAGCCTGGCCAATATGGTGAAACCCCATCTCTACTAAAACTACTAAAATTAGCCAGGTGTGGTGGCACATGCCTATAGTCCCAGCTACTCGGGAGGCTGAGGCAGGAGAATCACTTGAACCTGGGAGGCGGTGATTGCAGTGAGCAGAGATTGTGCCACTGCACTACAACCTGGGCGACAGAGCGAGATTCCATCTCAAAAAAAAAAAAGGAACTATGAATGAAATATTGCTGAAAGAAATCAGAGAAAACACAAATAAATCAAAAAATGTTCCATGCTCATGGAAGAATAAATGTCATAAAAAACAGCCATACCGCCCAAAGTAATTTACAGATTCTATGTTATTCCTATACAACTAACAATGTCATCTTTCATAGAATTAGTAAAAACATTCACATGGAACCAAAAAAGAACACAAACAGCCAAAGCAATCCTAAGCAAAAAGAACAAATCTGGAAGCATCATACCACCTGATTCCAAACTATACTAGGAGGCTACAGTAATCAAGACAGCATGGTAATCGTACAAAAACAGACACATAGATCAATGGAACAGAATAGAAAACCCAGAAATAAAGCTGCACACCTACAGCCATATGTTCTTCAACAAAGCTGACAAAAACAATGAAGAACGCACCCCTATTCAATAAATGATGCTGGGATAACTGGCTAGCCGTATGCAGAAAGATTAAACTGCACCCCTACACCATATAAAAAATTAAGTAAAATGGACTAAAGACTTAAATGTATGACCTAAAACTATAAGATTCATAGAAGCAGCCTAGGAAATACCCTTCTCAACATTGGCCTTGGCAAAGAATTTTGGGCTAAGTCCCCAAAAGCAATGGCAACAACAACAAAAATTGACAAGTGGGACCTAATTAAAAGTAAAAAGTTTCTGCACAGCAAATAAACTATCAACAGAGTAAACAGACAACCTACAGAAACGAGAGAAAATATTTACAAACTATGTATCTAACAAGGGTTTAATATCCAGACTCTATAAGGAACTTAAACCAACAAGCAAAAAAACAACCCCATTAAAAAATGGGCAAAGAACATGAACAGACACTTCTCAGGAGATATACGAGTGACCAACGAGCATATGGAAAAGTATTCATCATCGCTAATCATCAAAGAAATGCAAATCAAAACCATAATGAGATACCATCTCATACCAATCAGAATAACTATTATTAAAAAGTCAAATAATATTAGATGCTGGCAAAGCTGCAAAGAAAAGGGAATGCTTATACACAATTGATGGGAATGTAAATTAGTTCAGCCACTGTTAACAAAACATAATTATATTCTCAGGTTACTAAGGGGTTTAATTAAGAACGATTAAATGTCTCAAACATTTATTTTGGCATCTTTGATATTACTAGCATAGCAAATCCCGCTGTCCCATATCTCTTTCAAATCATTACCTTCTCCATGTTTCCCAGAGAAAAACCTTATCCTAATTTAAAGTTCCACCTATTAGTTTCACCTACACTTGAACTTTTTACAAATAAAATCACACAGCACACAAAAACAAACAAAAAGTGTTATAATCACGTTGTGGTTTATAAACTCAAGATAACATGAGTTAGGGCTTGGATACATCCAAATAGTAGGATATTCACCATGTCAGCTTTCTCAAAAACTAATGTCTTTTTTATTTTTAGAGTTAGGTGTTAGATACCATTTCCTTCAAATCCTTAATTTTATATAGAGAGATGGACTTACTTTGCCTAAGTGTAGTTTGTGACAGCATCAAGACAGGCATCCAGATTTCTTAAAACATGCAGCAATGTTCTTTCTCTTGGATTATTAACCTTACAGTTAAGTAAAGTAATGGGTGCATTACTACTGGCTACATGTAACTGGAAGAATTGATGCTCCCTCTCTATTAAGTCTTCCTAGTTGAAAATCCAGTTCTTATTTTGTGAATAAAACATCTGTACATGGACTTTGAGTACTAAAGAATCAGAAGCTCTTGTCCTAGAAGAGCTTCCATTCTGAATGGCAAAATACCAAAGAAATGTGAAATTAAAAGTTAAAAATAAGTTAAAATATAATTTAAGACAGCACAAGTACTCCCACAAGACAGATTAATTGCCAATAAAATGGGTCTTGTACCTGATATTCAATGCAGCCTTTTAAAAAATTATAACTCAATATTTTAAAGAAACACATCTACCTTTGTAGCATTATTTAATGGACAAACTTAAAATATCAGTATAACACAGGAAGGACAAGATACACTGTCTACAAGTGAAACAAATAACTGTCTTCAGGTTATGGAACACAGCTTTCTGTCCCCAAGAGCATAAAATGTGCCTTTATAACACTTTTCTAAGGTACCCATTAGTTATGAATCCCTCAGAGTATTGAGTTATTGCCTTAAAATAAGACAAACTGGCCAGCCTGAACACAGCACAAGTTTCTGAGATGTTGATAGGCAAACATTTTACAGTCAAAAAATACCTTTAAAAAGTGAGAAAATAAAATTCAAGTTTTATAAAAAACAACTCCAACTTTAGGAGGAGGAAGACATTCAAAACTATTTCAAAAACAAAACTAATGAGTTTGCTAATTATTTGCTTAAGAATGATTGACAAGATAATAATTAAATGTTCTTTTAAACTCTTTAGTAGGTACAATTTCTAAACAGTAATTATTTGCATTTGCCGCCTGGAACACTTTTATTCATGAAAAAAATGGTAATAAGAGTTTTAAAGTAAATAATTTAACACACAATTTCAATGTGAAAATTCTTTTCCACATGGGTTTTATTAAAAGTACCTTTCTGAATATTAGTTTCATATTCAATTAAACTTACTTTTATTTCTAGGTGGATTGGAAATACAGTGACCAATTATCCCAGTTTGCTTAGGATTGAGGGGTTTCCTGAGATGCAGGACCTTCAGTACTAAATTGTAACAGTTGAGCAAAGCAGGACAGTTGGTCACCCTGGTTGGAATATATATGTGGCCAATCTGTGTTCCCAATGAAAACAAAAAAAGCTAGATAATATACAGAAACCGTTTAATTGAAGACAGCAAAGATCTGCTACGGTGACAAGAAATGGAGGGAATAAGACTCCAAAAGGGAGACACTTAAAGAGGTGAGCTGATGTTTACTGATAATTTTACCATGGAGACATTTATCAATTCTAGGCAAATGGAGGTTGAGACTCCAGGCTACTGTAGTACAGCTTTTAGGGAGACCTAGGACTTTTAACTAAAAGGTCAGCTTTTCCTTCAGGATATTTATAGAATTTTTGTATTAGGTGGATGCAAAAGTAATTGCAGTTTTTTGTATGTAGATATTAGGTTGGTACAAAAGTAATTGCAGTGGCAAAAATCGCAATTACTTTTGCACCAACTAATATCTACATGCAAAGACTCTGAAGAGTAAAGCAGAGTTTTTGGCATTCTCACATGTCAAAGATTAGCATTCGTTCGGTACATGCCAGAAGAAGGGCTGCAAAAAAACACAGCAAGCTCCCAGTTAAAACACCTGGAGGGCCAAGGGTAAAAAGAGGCCGAGTGAGTCTCATGAGAAATACAACTAAGCCTTGAAATTAGTACAGTCACTAATTACATTAAGGTGCTTAGCCATCTATCTACATAGCGGGGAAAAAAATGATCCCTCTGTGGAGGCAACCATCTTTTTTTTATTTAACAAAATACCAATTATTTGAAAAAACTTTATTAGTAACGCCAAAAGACAGGACTATATGATCAAAAACCAAGAAAACAAAAAACAGATACTCCAAATATTGGAATTAGTTGATAATTACCTTAAAATAAATATAATTAATATGTCTAAGAAACAAAGAAAGATAGATAAAACAATTAAGAATTTCCTCAGAGAATATTAATAAAAATCTTTTAATAATCAAATGTAGGCATGCAAGGAAAAAAATACACATACACATGATCTGAAATGTAGAACCCATTAGATGTTTGAGAGTAGATGAAACGGATGACAAAATCAGTGAAACAAAAGACAAGTCAACAGAAATAGCCAAACTTAAAGAGAAAAAATTCAGTGGGAAAAATGGAAGAGCGTAAGAGATATGTGGGACATAATCAAATGTCTAAGAACAATACATAATTAGAATATCGAACAGGAGAGAGAAAATGGGGCAGAAACAATACATGAAAAGATAATGGCCAAGAATCTCCCAAGCTGAAAAAAAACACCATCCTATGGCATCAGAAAGTTCAGGCAGGAAGCTCAAGCAGAATAAAAAGGGAAACAATAACAAAAAAGACAAATCCTTTACATCCCTTGTAAGTTGGATTCCTAGGTATTTTATTCTCTTTGAAGCAATTGTGAAAGGAAGTTCATTCATGATTTCGCTCTGTTTGTCTGTTACTGGTGTATAAGAATGCTTGTGATTTTTGCACATTAATTTTGTATCCTGAGACTTTGCTGAAGTTGCTTATCAGCTTAAGGAGATTTTGGGCTGAGACAATGGGGTTTTCTAAATATACAATCATGTCATCTGCAAACAGGGACAATTTGACTTCTTCTTTTCCTAACTGAATACCCTTGATTTCTTTCTCTTGCCTAATTGCCCTAGCCAGAACTTCCAACACTATGTTGAATAGGAGTAGTGATAGAGGGCATCCCTGTCTTGTGCCAGTTTTCAAAGGGAATGCTTCCAGTTTTTGCCCATTCACTATGATACTGGCTGTGGGTTTGTCATAAATAGCTCTTGCTATTTTGAGATACGTTCCATCAATACCTAGTTTGAGAGTTTTTAGCATGAAGGGCTGTTGAATTTTGTCAAAGGCCTTTTCTGCATCTATTGAGATAATCATGTGGTTTTTGTCTTTGGTTCTGTTTATATGCTGGATTATGTTTATTGATTTGTGTATGTTGAACCAGCCTTGCATCCCAGGGATGAAGCCCACTTGATCATGGTAGGTAAGCTTTCTGATGTGCTGCTGGATTCGGTTTGCCAGTATTTTATTGAGGATTTTTGCATCAACGTTCATCAGGGATATTGGTCTAAAATTCTCCTTTTTTGTTGTGTCTCTGCCAGGCTTTGGTATCAGGATGATGTTGGCCTCATAAAATGAGTTAGGGAGGATTCCCTCTTTTTCTATTGATTGGAATAGTTTCAGAAGGAATGGTACCAGCTCCTCCTTGTACCTCTGGTAGAATTCAGCTGTGAATCCATCCGGTCCTGGACTTTTTTTGGTTGGTAGGCTATTAATTATTGCCTCAATTTCAGAGCCTGCTATTGGTCTACTCAGGGATTCAGCTTCTTTCTGGTTTAGTCTTGGGAGAGTGTAAGTGTCCAGGAAATTATCCATTTCTTCTAGATTTTCTAGTTTATTTGCATAGAGGTGTTTACAGTATTCTCTGATGGTAGTTCGTATTTCTGTGGGGTCAGTGGTGATATCCCCTTTATCATTTTTTATTGCATCTATTTGATTCTTCTCTCTTTTCTTCTTTATTAGTCTTGCTAGCGGTCTGTCAATTTTGTTGATCTTTTCAAAAAACCAGCTCCTGGATTCATTGATTTTTTAGAGGGTTTTTTGTGGCTCTATCTCCTTCAGTTCTGCTCTGATCTTAAGGACCTCTTCAAGGAGAAATACAAACCACTGCTCAGTGAAATCAAAGAGGACACAAACAAATGGAAGAACATACCATGCTCATGGATAGGAAGAATCAATATCGTGAAAATGGCCATACTGCCCAAGGTAATTTATAGATTCAATGCCATCCCCATCAAGCTACCAATGAGTTTCTGCACAGAATTGGAAAAAAATGCTTTAAAGTTCATATGGAACCAAAAAAGAGCCCGCATTGCCAAGACAATCCTAAGTCAAAAGAACAAAGCTGAAGGCATCATGCTACCTGACTTCAAACTATACTACAAGGCTACAGTAACCAAAACAACATGGTACTGGTACCAAAACAGAGATATAAACCAATGGAACAGAACAGAGTCCTCAGAAATAATACCACACATCTACAGCCATCTGATCTTTGATAAACCTGAGAAAAACAAGAAATAGGGAAAGGATTCCCTATTTAATAAGTGGTGCTGGGAAAATTGGCTAGCCATAAGTAGAAAGCTGAAACTGGATCCTTTCCTTACTCCTTATACGAAAATTAATTCAACATGGATTAGAGACTTAAATGTTAGACCTAATACCATAAAAACCCTAGAAGAAAACCTAGGTAATACCATTCAGGACATAGGCATGGGCAAGGACTTCATGTCTAAAACACCAAAAGCAACAGCAATGAAAGCCAAAATTGGCAAATGGGATCTAATTAAACTAAAGAGCTTCTGCAAAGCAAAAGAAACTACCATCAGCGTGAACAGGCAACCTACAGAATTCGAGAAAATTTTTGCAATCTACTCATCTGACAAAGGGCTAATATCCAGAACCTACAAAGAACTCAAACAAATTTACAAGAAAAAAACAAACAACCCCATCAAAAAGTGGGCAAAGGATATGAACAGACATTTCTCAAAAGAAGACATGCATACAGCAACAGACACATGAAAAAATGCTCATCAACACTGGCCATCAGAGAAATGCAAATCAAAACCACAATAAGATACCATCTCACACCAGTTAGAATGGCAATCATTAAAAAGGAAACAACAGGTGCTGGAGAGGATGTGGAGAAATAGGAACACTTTTACACTGTTGGTGGGATTGTAAACTAGTACAACCATTGTGGAAAACAGTATGGCGATTCCTCAGGGATCTAGAACTAGATGTACCATATGACCCACCCATCCCATTACTGGGTATATACCCAGAGGATTATAAATCATGCTGCTATAAAGACACATGCACATGTATGTTCATTGCAGCACTACTCACAATAGCAAAGACTTGGAATCAACCCAAATGTCCATCAGTGACAGACTGGATTAAGAAAATGTGGCACATATACACCATGGAATACTATGCAGCCATAAAAAAGGATGAGTTTGTGTCCTTTGTAGGGACATGGATGCAGCTGGAAACCATCATTCTCAGCAAACTATCACAAGAACAGAAAACCAAACACCACATGTCCTCACTCATAGGTGGCAACTGAACAATGAGATCACTTGGACTCGGGAATGGGAACATCACACACCGGGGCCTATTATGGGGAGGGGGAAGGGGGAGGGATTGCACTGGGAGTTATACCTGATGTAAATGACTGGTTGATGGGTGCTGACAAGTTGTTGGGTGTAGCACACCAACATGGCACAAGTATACATATGTAACAAACCTGCACGTTATGCACATGTACCCTAGAACTTAAAGTATAATAATTTTTTAAAAAAAGACAAATCCTAGGAAAATGAATCATAGTAAGAATGCTGGAAACCAGAAAGAAAAACCTTTAGCAACACATTTTTTTAAAAAGACATATTACTCTCTATAAGCCTCACTAACTTCTAAAAAAAAAAGTGAGAAGCCTGAAGACATAAAATGACATTTTTAACATGCTACAATAGGCAATCTAGACTTTCATATCTAATGAAAATATCTTTCAAGTTTAAAGTAAAATATTTCATCAGAAAAAAAAAAAAAAACAGGGAACGTACTATCAAGAAACAGTCCCTACAAGAAAATAGTAAAGAGTGTTCTTCAGACTGTTAAAAAAAAAAAAAAAAAAAACACCTAGATCCCATAGGGAAATATGAAATTGTTAAAGAAAAATGATCAGCCAAGAAAATGGTAAATGTGATAATATAAATATTCACTTAGTAGTGACAGGACCAATCGATACTAGTAATACTACATTTGTGTCTATATGGTTCAACAAATGTAAAATTAAAATAATCAAATGCAGCAAGTAAATGGCATTAAAGCCTTCTAAGGTTCTAGAAATAGTCAACAGTGCAGATTATAATCTTTAGTAAAAGTTTATATAAATAGCAGATTGATAGAGGATATAACAAGTCAATGATGCATGTTATCATTCCTAGCACAAGAATCTATAACTAGAGTAATAAAGGATAAAATGAATCATAAAAGTTAATTCAAAAGAAAATAACAGCAAAAAGAAAAAGGTACTTAAAGCAGGTGGGTCACATACACCAGCAAATAGTAAAATATATAATAGAAACCAAACGTAGCACTAATTACATTAAATGTAAATGGACTGCAAATTCCAATTACTAAGACTAACAGATAAGATGAAAACACAAAACCCGAATATACACTGATTATGAGACACACTAAAGAATGCAGGATGTTTGTAAGTATCATGATGGAAGATATATATCATACAAATGCTAACCAAACAAAACTCTTATAGCTAATTGGAAACAGGAAATGCCAAGTCTCAGTAAGGTAGATTCCTTCAAAAAGGAAATACAAGCAACATGGATTAGAGATGATAATATCTCAAGAAAACAATGTAAATAGTTGTTTTGCTGGTGATAACTGGAGTATGTCAAAACTCTATCCCTCACTAAATCCAATCAGAAGAAGTGTCATACTTCAATGTAGCTAATATAAACAAAAAGTAGCCTCTGGAGTAGCAATCCCTCTTTTGCCAGTTTGGCTCAAGTAAAAGCAAAATACAGAGGATAGGACAAGAATTATCTAACAGGGGTCAGCAAACTTCTTTTGTAAAGGGGCAGATACTAAGTAACTTGGCTTGTAAGATACACAGTATTTGCTGCAACAACTCAACACTACCCTAAGTTGTAGTATGAAAACAGCCACAGATAAGCAGCACATGTGTGTCTGTGTTCCAATAAAGCTTTATTTACAAAAATATTGCCAACCTGTGATCTAGAGCAGTTGTTCTCAAAAGCATGGCCCCTGGATGGCAACACTAGCATCACCTGGGTACCTGCTAGAAATACAGATTCTCAGCTCCCACCTAAGTAGAATCAGAATCCCCATGAGCAATCTGTATTTTAACAAACCTTCCAGGTGATTTTGAAGCTTAGTAAAGCTTGAAAGCCACTAATCTAGGGAGTATACTGTTCTTAAACTTATCTAGAGCCACAAGGTACTATATTGATTGTCAACATTAAAATACTGAGGAGGAAGAACTAAATATCCGTCTTAAGGTCTCATACCCATCTCATGTTCAGCAATCGAGACCTAAAATGAGGTTGAGGATTTTAAAGTAAAAATGAAACCCACAGTTGACATATAGATCACCCAAAATCATGAAGTCAAAACTGAAGTCATCCTGATTTTCCCAAAAAGGAAAATATGTGGCCAAAAACAGTAGTTACTAAATGTACACATGGGGAAACTGAGGCTCCAGTTAAATTACTTGTTCAAGGTCTCACTCTCTTCAACATTCAGTTAATCTAACAAACACATCTTTCCCCACCTCTAATGAACTCCACATTCTAGATTCTCTTTATCTTTTCTAACTCAAGTAGGGACATATGTAGCATATAAACACCCCAGACAATATAGAAAACAAGCCAATACATTTATCGTATCACTTTTACTATCCTCATTTTGACTTTGGTTTAGTTCAGTCTCTAACTCCCCAACATGAAAATGCTGGAGTTATAATTTTTTACCAAAACAGCAAAATTCCTACCTACAAGAAAGCCTCCAAAAGGAGGCTTTTGGCTGTGTGGTATCACACGGATACCATCACCTACTTCTACTGACTCTACCAACTTCCCTCATCTTACTCCACTTACATACATACACACACACACACACACACACACACACACACACACACACACACACACAATCTATCTCTCTCTCTCTCTCCCCTTTCCACCTTGCCTGTTTCAGGGACAAGGCGGTGGGATTAACTGCATAATTATGATGATCTATCACTATATAAAAGATAGAAAAGATGGGGAAAACATCATTTAAAAAAAAAAAAAAGACATTACTTCTGAGCACATTAGTTCTAACCACCCTAAAACCAAAATTCCCTAGTCCAGCTCTTAAAGGAAAAATAACATTTTGATATTAATTACATTTACAGAACTATCCAGCATTAACTACATATTCTAGTTGTGTGTTTTTTTTCAAATTTTTCAAAAATGTAAATTTGACTTCTTGAGAAGTCCTATTTATCTGTAACTATTTTTGTTCAGAATATAATTTTATGTTAAACATGTATACTTACATGACAAATAAGATTTAACTTTTTTCACATTAATGCTTTAAAAAATTACTAATTAAGTAACATATGTTATATATATTACTATATTATGCTGAACTATGAATCCATGAGGCTTTCTGTACAAGACTGACCACACAGGTATTCTTTCCCTTAGATGTCATTACAGTATAAAAATGTGTAAGTCAATATACAGATGGCAAATAAGCATATGAAAATAAGTTCATCATCAGCTATTATGGACTAAATGTGTCCCCCAAAATTCTTATGTTGAAATCTAATTACCGGTGTGATGGTATTAGGAGGTACGACCTTTGGGAGGTAATTAGGTCATGAGAATAAAGTCCTCATAAATGAGATTAATGTCCTTTAAAAAGAGGCAGAGAGCTCTCTGGCCTTCTTTCCTCCATATGAGGATAGAATGAGAAGTTAGCAGTCTGAAATTCAGAAGAGGACCCTCACCAGAACCTGACCATGCTGGCACCACGATCTCAGACTTTTGGCCCACCAACACTGTGAGAAAAAAATTTATGTTATCTATAAGCTATTCAGTGCATGGTATTTCACTATAGCAGCCTAAACTAAGACATCAGTCATCAGGAAAATGCAAATTAAAACCACAATTCTACATATTCTTGTCAGAACAGCTAAACTAAAAAATGGTAACATTACCAAATATTTGTGAGAATATTAAGAAAGTGGATTTCTCATACACTGCTAATGGAAATGTAAAATGGTACAGCCACCCTGGAAAATCATTTGGCCATTTCTTTTTAAAAAATTAAACCTGAGCCAACTGAGCACAGCAAGTTGCACCTGTGATCCCTGCTACTCGGGAGGCTAAAGCAGGAGGATAACTTGAGCCCAGGAGTTTGAGACTGCAATGAGTTATGATCACCCCACCGCACTCCAGATTAAGCAACACAGCAAGATCCAGTCTCTTAAAAAAATAAAAATAAATAAAAACGAGGCCTATACTTACCATGAACTCAGAATAAAACTCCCAGGCATTTCTCCCAGGGAAATTAAAATTTATGTCCATATAAAATCCTGCAGATGACCCTTCACAACAATTTGTAATAACCAAAACTGTAAGTAACCAAAATGCCCCTCAATTTAAGTGAATGGTTATGCAAACTGTGGTACTTCCATACTACAGAATACTACTCAGTAATAAAATGGAACAAACTACTGATACATGTAACAACTTAAGAAAAAAATCCAATGCCCAAAGGTCACTTCCTGTATGATTCCATTCATATGATATTCTCAAAATGACAAAAGTATAGACTATAGACGGAGAAGAGTTCATGGTTGCCAGGGTTTAGGAATGGTGCTAGGGTAGGACACATTTTAAAGAAGGTGTAATTGTAAAAGGATAGCACAAGGAGATCTTTTTGGTAATGAAACATTTCTAATTACAGTAGTGGTTAACCAAATCTACACCATAAAATGGCAACAGAACCACACGTACACTGTACCTATATGAAATTCCTGGTTTTGATATTATACTATAGTCACGTAGGATGTAACCACTGGGGGAACTGGGTGTACCGTACATGGGACTTCTCTGTACTATCTTTGCAACTACATGTTGAAATCTATAATTATTTCTAAATAACAAGTTAAAAGTAATAACTATTTGATGATATACAATAAATTTCTAAATTATCTTATTTAGGGGAAAAAATTATCTATTAAATCCATGAGACCTGAAGAAAATAAGTCATTTGCTCCATAATTTCTATTATTTTGATTTTGGGAGGAAGAGAGGTTTTGAAAAACCTACCTGATGTTTATCATTGTCCAGTTGAGAAATTATAACATTACTACTGGCATAATGTAAAAGTAGATTGCTTAGCTTTGCAAATTAATTTAATTAATTAATTAAAAGTTAAAATATTGAAAGTGTACCTAGATTTGACTGCATTTGTCTTTCTTCAGAGATTAAATTCCATAGTTAACTGTGGCTAAATCTAAATATATAAACGTAATTCTAAGAAGTACATTTTTAAAGTATTTAATATAGTTAAGATTTCATTTTTGATACATAAAATATTTGTAATAGCAACAAAACAAAAGCAAACTGAACTAGAGGACATTTAAAATAAAAATAATAGTAATTTCCATAAAAGAGTTAAATAGTCCTATGCATTTACTTGAGATATTTCATGCCAGAAAAAAAATACAAACACACACATCACTTATAGCCAATATTTAATAATCCCAAATTAATTGATGTGTAAAAAAGTCTTTATGATCTGTTACCGCCCAAAAGAAGGCATCATAATAACTTTCAAGAATATGTTCTTTGACTTCTAACCTCTGCTCTTCTTTAGAATTACCTGTAAGAGGGGAAAAAATAAGATTAATATAATATCTATGAAAAACAAAACATCATTCCTTAACAAAAAGTTAAATAGTCCTGGGTGCATAGTATGCAAGACTGACTTTATAAAACCGAATTTGGAAGATGATTAGGGAATCTTTTGTCTTATAGTCTTAGATTTCTCTAAAAATAGTCTTATCTCAATGAATATGAAACATGCCTAGATTCTAAAAACCTGGCTTTATTAGTTACCTCTTGATGTTAATTTCTTCCACTGTAAGCCAAAAGTGTTCAGATTAATGGTTTCGAACTTGAAATTTTTATACAATTTAGTTATCTAAATTAGGAGTTACATAATACCAGTTAAGGAGTTAAACAATATTCTAAAACTCAAAAAGTCTATTATAAATCAGACATTTCACAACTATAAAGTAGGACAAATCCACTGCAACATTAAATTTATTATATTTGGACTGGAATTATAATCATTTGAGACTAAAACTAGTCATCTTATGCTGAACAACTTGTTAAGTAGATTATTTTTAAAATATATAGTCTGTGGTACAAATTTTTTAAAAAAGGAGATTTTTAGTTGTAAAAAGACTGACAGCATTAGTCAGAATATCTGTTTTTTTAAAAAAAAAAAACTTATCTACGATTTTAAGTAAATAAACCTACAGTTTATTAATACAAATCCTAAATTTAAAAAATACATGTATATTCTTCAATATCTTAAGCCTTGTTTTTCCTGCAGAAAAATATTTACATTGACTTTAACAGTCTAGAAATTTGTCGAAATGTTTATAATTGCAAGATAATTTAAAATCCCTAGAAAATGCCAAGACATGCACACTTCTAGACTTCCACAAGACCATCAAATAAATCTCTGTCTAGGTTAGTACTTCTCTGTTCTACAAGAAAATATCATGTGTACTTCAAAACAAAGTTTGAATAGTCAAATGAATTTACAAAATGCTGAGTATATTATGTACTCAAATAAGCTTACAAAATACTAAACGGAGTTCAACAGGTTTCCTTACTGCTGTATTTCTCTCTTGGCCTTTCATAACTTTATAAAACTATAGTTATATAAGACATTAGGATTATGAGAAACTGGACACAGGGTGCATGGGAACTCTAAACTATTTTTTGTGCCTTCTTATTTTAAAATAAATTTAAAACAAAAACGTCTACAAAAAGGTAGACTGTCAAAAATAAGTTTCTCTCCTCTATCATCCCCAGTCAATTGTGGTTGCCAGTTTCTTACATATTCTTATAGAAACAAGTTCTACAATAATACTGTGACTATGCCAGGTTATCTACACTTCTTTGACCACAGAAGCGTTTAAGGTAGGGCCTTGATTAACATCATTTGGAAATAACATTTTCAGGAACATATCTGGAAAACTGCGCCGTAGACAACATATTCTTAACATTACATAAAAATAACAGGAAAAAGCAATCATCTCTACTTGTATATATTTTTTTTCTTTTTTTTTTGAGACGCACTTTTGCTCTTGTTGCCCAGGCTAGGGTGCAATGGTGCCATCTCGGCACACTGCAACCTCTGCCAAAACAAAGTTAAAAGAAATCAAATAGTGATATGGTTTGGCTTTGTGTCCCCACCAAAATCTCATCTCGAATTGTAATCCCTTCATGTCGAGAAAGGGAAGTGATTGGATCGTGGGGGTGGTTTCCCCCATGCTGTTCTTCTGATAGTGAGTGAATTCTCTTTCCTTCATAAATAACCCAGTCTTGGGTATTTCTTTATAGCAGTGTGAAAATGGACTAATACAATGAGGTAATTAGGATAATTTTAAACGATCAAGAAGAAAGTAAGTTTTGATAAATTTCAAAGTGATATATCTTCTCCGTCTACAGATTAGCAGTCTGTAGGAACATGAATGTTTCCTCTAAAGCAGTGGCCATTAATATTACCATTGGAAATCAATAATATACGTATGGAGGAAATCTAACTCCTTAATTAAAATAATTAACTCATAAAAGGCCAAATATCGACTCAATCAACAAAGCTGAGTAAGGTATACAAATCAGGGAGAGGTGATGAAACGAGTGGTAATTTTGAAGTTTAATTCTTGCTCAAGAAAAGAAATCTGGATTTTACCTTTGCTGCAGCCAGTACATGCTCCTTGTTAATGACTCTACATTTACTCTCACAAGCGTTTGTCCTGGACTCTTCTGCTAATCGATGAACAAACAGTAAGCAGTTCAGATGGACCTTTAAAACAGAAAATCCAAGTGGATTTTTAAGTTCAAATACTGATGCACTGAAATAATGATTTTTAAAAATTATCTCAAAATGTATTGTTATACTATTTACCATTGTGATTAAGTAAATTAAGTCTATTTAAAATTACATAGAATTCAGTCCCTCTTAGATTCCCTGCAGAGAGACTTGGTCACTGCAATACATAAAACAAGCTATGCAAGGCAGACCAAAGGCCATTTTGTAAAGCATCATTACATATCAAAATGTATGTAAGATTCACTTAGTAACAAATATTCCTGCTTCTGATTCCAAATGGATTTTAATTTACAACATAATTTAAAATTTCCAGAAATTTTTAAATCAAAACATACCAACAACTACATTTTAGGTTATTATTCTACAATCTGAGGTCAAAGATTTTTAAACAGATATATTTAATTTGAAATATTTGTTTAAAAACATGTTAATAGTTGAAATTGTTTAAGTCTGGTAAATTGAAAAGTGTATGCACAAAGGTCAAGTTATTTGTCATCCAACAACTATCATAAAATAACCATACTTACTATTAATAATCTTCAAGCCTCTTTTAAAAAATTATTTAAAGTAGGTAATATAAGCAGACTGAAAAATTTAAAAGTCTATAAAAAAACTATAGTTATGTAAGATATGAGAACTGTGGAAAGCTGGGTAAAGGATACATGGAAACTGTGTACTATTTTTGCACCTTCTTTTGAGTCTATAATTATTTTAAAAATATAAAAAAAAAAAAGTTTATAAAAGGATAGACTATCAAAAATAAGTCTATTCCCCATCTCATCCCCCAATCAACCACTGCTGACACTTTCTTGTACATTCTTACAGAAACAAGCTCTACATAAGCAAAACATATGTACTCATCATCAGATAATATATCAATATTATCTGATTACATATATGTATAAACAAGTGCTGATATGTCATATAAAATAACATTTTGTTAAGTATTTTACTCAAAATCACCATCCAAAGCAACAAAAGTCCTAATCTACAAGCACATTCTTTGGAAAAAAGTTAAAGTACATGTAATCCAAGCAGAAGACAATGTGAAGTGAGCTAAAGTTGTATCTCAGTCTCCAATCTAGGATCATATGTAGTACTCTTATTTATATTATTGGACATATCTTCCCCATCCTTTGCTTCTGCCAGGTACCTGAGGGCACTACCAACTTAGATCCAATTAGATAGTGTCTTTAACATGATTTATTTTGTTATTTACATCATGGCAAGTGATCTTTGCAGTTAGAAGAACAATTTATACACAATACTTAATATTCACTATCTTGTGTACTGAACACTCTCCCACAGTTCATCAAATGTTAAATAACTAGTAATATGGTGTTTTAATGCTTTCTATAACGCAGAAATCTTTAATAGATTGTTATATAGGTGTTTAATAATGTTCTAGTGATATGTGGAGAAAACAGAGGTTTGGGAATTTAAACAAGATGAACAATCTATAAAAGGTGGATACTCTTTTGGTACATTTTTGATGCACTATCTTCTTTGATTCTCACAAGAACTCCGAGATAAAGCAACCCAATACCAATTATTTACATTATACTGTGCCAATTATTTTTTAAACTTTCAATGATAGCCCATTTATTTTGGTAGCAAAAACACCCCATAATATGGCACAATTTCATTTGTTAATCTATACTTTGTACTTCTAAAGGTAAATAGCTTCCAGATACCCTCAGCATAAATTCCAAATTCCTTAACACTAAATCCCACTTGACTGGGGTTCTAGTTTCACCTCTCACTGTTCTAAGCTTCCAGTTCTACACTAGGCCTTTTGAATTTCTTTGAGAATTCAAATGCAACCTTGCCTCTAGGCATCCTACTTGTTTATAGACTTCTCTGAAAAGTCCAGCTTCCCCCAAGATGTAAGGTTATATTGATCCACAGCACTCTGAACTTCCTATCACTGCATAGACTACATCATGCTGTAATTTCTCACTTAGCTGTCTTCCTCAGTGTACTCTAAGGACACGAATTATGCCTAGCCTTTTCAACACTCTATCCCCAGTGTCCCTTAACATATTTTTTAATACATAGTAGGTAGCTAATAATTATTATTGCATGAAGACCCCACCACATCTCCCCAAATAAGGCAAAAAAAAGTTTTTTTAAAAATCAGATTTGATTAAACCACAGTGTCTTAAGACTTAATTCACTAACCTAGATGGAATACCCTTTCCTCTTCATGGTCATGAGCCATGGATATTGTGATGGTTAATACTGAGTGTCAACTTGACTGAAGGATGAAAAGTATTGTTCCTGGGTGTGTCTGTAAGGGTGTTGCCAAAGGAAAATAATATTGGAGTCCGTGGACTGGGCAGACCCACCCTCAATCTGGGTGGGCACCATCTAATCAGCTGCCAGCATGGCTAGAATAAAGCAGGCAGAAGAATGTGAAAGTACTTGACTTGCTGAGTCTTCCAGCCTTCATCTTTCTCCCGTGCTGGATGCTTCCTGCCTTTGAACATCAGACTACAAGTTCTTCAGCTTTTGGACTCTTGGACTTACACCACTTATTTACCAGTGGCTCTAGGGCCTTCAGCCACAGAGTGAAGGCTGCATTGTCGGCTTCCCTACTTTTGAGGTTTTGGGACTGGGACTGGAACTGGCTTCATTGCTCCTCAGCTTGCAGATGGCCTATTGTGGGACTTCACCTTGTGACTGTGTGAGTCAATACTCCTTAATAAACTCCACTTCATATATACATCTATCCTATTAGTTCTGTCCCTCTAGCGAACCCTAATACAGATACTGAGACAAATTAGTATTACTTTTTCAGATGTCACAGAAATTTTTTCAAGTAACCTATATGCTTTCAAGCAACCTTACTCCAATGCACTAAGGTTTATATTAAAATGGTCAGAACAAAAGTTAGTTTTAGGGTATGAGCTAGGCATTCTAACTTGAAAAAGGTAAGCTATTCCATCAGTAAGTTACTTTTAAAAATCCGCTTGCTTAAAAATAAATCAAAGGAAAATTTATAAAGAAATACTTATTACAGTCTCAGTTGACAGAAAGACTGGGCCAGTCTGACTTCCTCCTCCCTTTGTCATAGCACTTTTGAATTTTACATGAACTATAAGCACCCAGATATTTGCACAGCATTTCTTTATATTTAACATGTTAACTCTCTCCCTAGTATCATCCCTGGGGCTAAACAATCAAATAAGGCATAAAACAAACAAAATAACAAAAAGCTAGTGAAGAATGATAAAATAATACAAAGAAATTATAAATAAAATGCTAGAAATAACATCAATCCACATACAGTTGCATTTACAAAATTAATTGTAGACTCAGAATGTTGAAGCTATTATGCAAAACACCAGGAATACAAAAATTTCCAAATTCAAGTTCCCAGACTAGTAGGATAATCAAACCCATAAAGAAAAAGGCAAATGTGTGACAACAGATGATGGAAAGAAGGATAAGATTGATCCTTTCTAAGGACATTAAGGAAAGCTTCACTGAAGTAACATATGAACTGGATTTTGAAAAAATTGTACGTTGCCAAGTAGAGGGAAGACTTCTTCAAGCAAAAGAAACATCATGTACAAATGCAGCATAAAAGTAGATTAATTTTGTGTTAAAGATAATGGGAGACAAAAAAGGAGCTACTCACTCTCCTCAAGAAGCTGCATACCGCACTAGGAGGCATCAACATATGAAACTCCTAGACAACAGTGTTAAGAGTCCCAGCAGCTCAATTGTATGATGTATACTCTTACTGCTGTCCAAGTTCAGAAAAAGAACCGATCAAAACTAACTGCCTTAACTACAGAAAACTTTGTGGATGATGTGGGATGCAAGTGAATTACACTTCCACATAATCTCATTTGATCTTACCTTAGGTCTTTTCATGATTCTAGCTTTTCTTTACAAATGCTGCTCCCTTTAATTTTAAGGTTCCTCTCACTTAACCTTGGAATAACTTTCAGGTGTAGTTTAATGCTAACTCATTGAACTTTCTGATAACTCATTGAACTGGGTAAGATTATGAAGTGTCAAAGGTGAGCAGAAAGCTATAAACCATGCCATATACCAGACAGTGAAGGGGAACTGTTTAATGAAAGCCAAAGACGACGAGCATACTACCTGGGAAAATCTAGTGACCAAAAGAACATTCTATACCCCATCAATGCAACCGCTTGAAATTTCAACTCACCCACTTTCCCATGCCACCTGGATCCCACCGCACTATGGAGCTCCTCTGTCCATGGGTTCTTCAGAGGAAGAAAGGGGTAGATGTGGGAGGATGCTAACTACTTGAGAAATTTCGACTAAGCAATTTGCACCAGTTGGTAGTCTCCTGGATATCTTTGATCAGGTACATTTCCTCTCCCTCCATTTAGAAGCCCCAGTGAAAGCTCCATAATATACTACGTAAAAATGTTTTGCAAGTGAATTTTATTTTAATTCCGTTCATTTGTGCCACCTCTATCACCAGCATGGGGTAGTTAATTGGGGTCGAAGCACAAGACAGCCTGTATTGCCTCTTCTCACAGGATTTAAGAAAGTAACAAAAAAGAAGGGCAGAAGATTGAAGTAATACTTTTCTGGGGGAAAATGTGTTTTTGTTGTGTTTTGGCTTCAGAGACCAAATATGGAGAAAAGTGGTGATAATTCTATAGCAGTTTAGCAAAAAGGAAGAAACAGATACGGTAGCAGTGGAGAACTCCGGGAAGTAAAAGAGTAAAGAGGAGGTAGAAAAACCAATGTAGTTTAAGAACAGCTAGGATGATGCATTCCCAAGACTATTCATGCAGTATGCTCTTATTATCCACAATTCTGTACCTTTATCTCCTGGAAATTATGTGTCCATTTGTAATGGCTCCTTTACTCAAAGAGCCAAGGACAAGATACCGAACATGCCTCCTGTGGTTTAAACCTAGAGAAACAGCGTTCATTGTGCCAGAGGAATATGTGTTCCAAGCATTCAACACACAAACTGAATTTATTTCAAGGCAGAAACATTATTATACAGTGGGTTGATTGTGGCTTCTTATTAGGAGAATATTATGCTTCAGGTATTATGAGTCAGATAAGCAGGCTTTAGTAGTCTAGCTTAAAAACTGACTAGGTGTTCTATTATTTGTCTAGCAAAATGAATTAACAGTTGAGAGCATTATTCCTACAAATAAACTTTCCCATCAGGGTCCTTTAGTAAGCACCCTAACCTAGAGGAAATAGGGCAACATGTTTGGTTAAATGCGTTAATAGAGGAGAGACGGAGGGAGGCAAGGGAGGGAGGCAAGAAGGGAGGCCCTTAAAAGGCATGTGAGCAATGCCTTTTACAATAGCTAAATAAAAATGGCACAGACTGAATTCCAAAATCTATTTTTTAAAGGGTGAATCTTTCATACCCTTTGCAAGTACATTAATCACGGTGCCAGATTGTGTCCCTAAACAGCAATATTTAAAAACTGTAAGCAGTAACTGTACGTTAAGCTCACGTGACTAAGAGCCTCCCTTTAAGAAGATCCAGATATTTACGTTTCGGCGCGGCCCGGTACAACTGAGCTCCAGGAATATGAACTCACATGCCAGGGTAGGGCATACGTAACCTGTCATTGCTGGAACTGCCTTAAACATGGGCCTGAAAGAGCTATAAATTGGCTCGGGGCGGAAAAACAAAGGCTGGAGGTTACTGCCCTTACCTCTCCCGTGCCCCATTCCCAGCCCGAGAAGGGATGGAATCTCACCAGTAAGTCACCACTTTTCTCCAGACGAAGTTGAGGCTTCTGTCGCCTGAAGACTCGCTTTAGAAAGCCACGGGGAGCCTTCCGCTTTATCTGCTTCTTCTGGGAGACTATGGTCGACAGCGCCATCCTCTCCGTCAAGTACCAGCTGCCTCAGCTTCCGAGGTGCTCTCTGTATCGCACACAAACTCCGGGGACACTGGGCCAGCGATAACAATCCGGTCCCTCTTACGCTTCTTCAGGCAGAGAAACCCGGGTCAGAACTTTCGAATCCACCGCCAACGGAACGCGCCCGTCGCTCAGTAGTGACGTCAACCCTGAGCAAGCCCCGCCCCCGGAGGCGCCTGGCTGTAGGTGGAAAACGCCCACGGTGGGCGGGTCCCGGGAATACCTGACGTCATTAAGAGTCGGCCTCCTCCTTTCATCACATTCTGTATTATAACTTTTGCTCTGTGAAACTATTTCTGCTAGGTTCCCTAGAGATGATTGGAAGTTGTGGAGAGATAGATTGGTAAGCCAAGGCAGTTCTTCAAGTACTCACTCTATTCTGTCCCTAATACCAATGAACAGAAGTTTGTGACGTTTTATCAGGATTCCTAAAGCACCAATGCAATGCCTTCCTAGCAAGGAATGCATGATTTTCAGATACTAACAGTTAAGAATTTTACACTTCTACATAATTTCATTTGATCTTACCTTAGGTCTTTTCATGATTCTAGCTTTTCTTTACAAATGCTGCTCCCTTTAATTTTAAGGTTCCTCTCACTTAACCTTGCAACAACTTTCAGGTGTAGTTTAATGCTAACTTATTGAACTTTGTGTTACTTCTTCAAGCTGTTAATTTATCTATCATCTGTCCTACTATAGAAGTATTAATAGTTATCAAACCTTAATGTGCATCAAAATCACCTAGGGGACTTGTTAAACTACTCTTTGCGGGGCCCGGCTCCCAGAGTTTCTCATTCACTAGATCTAGGGGATACTCAAAAATTTGCAATTCTAACAAGTCAGGGACATTGGCATTTGCTAGTCTGCGGACCAATCTTTGAGATCCGCTGTCATTTTAATTATAATTATCTCTAATACTATCTCTATTGAGATCTCAATATTATATTATTGTGATCTCACCCACACAAATGATCATTCTGCTATCTGACCTCCCATTTCTAAGACCTCCTCTCTGCTGATCATCTTCTCCTACACCCTTGAGTTATTCACGCCTGTGGTCATACCCTAGGTGGTGTCATTACTAAATACCTTACCTTCGGTTTGATCTGCCACTTTCAATTTAGTTGTCTCTCTTCAACCGCATCTTCTATCTTTTGAACTTACTCCCTCCAACAATTCTTCGATGCTACTGGGACTACTGTCCTATCTTTTCCAGTTCCTCTCACCACACCCCCACAGCCCTGCCACCCCACTCTATGCCTTATCTTCCCTCCTGTAGCCCATTGTGCATTGATCATCATAATACTCCCCTGTATTTCTCCACAACTTTCTAGCCATTCTCTTTTATCCTCATACTAATCTGGCAACATTCCAACTCTGCTTAAGTTAAAATCTCAATCTATTCAACACTTGCATCTGTGTATTAATATTGGCTTAGGAAAACAACACTCACAGGTATATGTGTGATCTCAATTCAAATTCATGACCACTCATGTGGGCTCTAAGTACTGCAACAATCCTTTGATATTTCCTAAAGCCATTCATTCATTTACTCATTCTCTTAAACAGCTATGTCATGCCTTCTATTCTTTCTTACCTACCTCATTCTCAATCTCCAGTGATGACATTGCTTCAACAACAAAATAAAATGTTAAAAAATCCATGGAGACTTTCTGTATGCTTTCACCACCCTATCTTCCCATCCGTCTCCACCTGCTCCCATGGATGAGATGCGAACTACTACACTTGTGCCCAAGATCAAGCCCCTTCCCCTTTCTTAAGGACATTTCTGTAGCAATTCTCCTTGCTCCTCTGCTTCATGAATTTTCCTTCTTTGCCGATTTTTTTCCATCAGCATCCACACAGTTTATAATATCTCCAGGTTTTTGAAAACCCTCTCTTAACCTTACCTTTTGCTGTTGTCCTTCTACAAAACAAAACAAAACTAGAAACAGTTGGCTAAATTCAATGTCTCCAAATACTGTCCTCTCATTCTCTGTTGAAGCCAGTACAATCAGACTTTTCTACCTATCTCTTCACCAAAATTGTTTTGGTCAACATGACCAATAGCATCATACTTGCAAGTCCTATGGCCAATTTTCAGGCTTCAGTTTATTCGTCTTATCAGAAGTATTTGTTGAGTTTCATGATTTTTCCTTCCATAAAGCAATATATTTAATTGGATATGATTCTCTTCTGTTTTTCTTTGTACTTGATAGCACCTCAGTCTCCTTTTCTGGTTCTTCCTTTTCTTTTTGATCTCTAAATTTTAGAGTACCCCATGACCACATCCTGAGATTTCTCCTCTATCTATACTCATACCCCATGTGATCTTGTCCAGTATAATGGCTTTAAATACCAAATTTACATCTCCAGCTGATTCTCCCCTAAACTTCAGGCATGTATATCCATTCATCTGATGGACTAGAATTCTAAAAGTCATCTTAACACCATGTCAAAAATTAGGCCTTGATCTGCCCTTGCTCCCCAAACATGTTTCTCCCACTCTCTTACTTATCTTATCTGCTAGAACTTCCAACCTTCCAATTACTTAAGCCAAAATCTTGGAATCTGCCTTAGTCCCTCTCTTTATCTCACCCCACATTCAATCTTTCAGCAAATTCTGTCAGTTCTGCTTGCAGTATCTGATCACATCTCACCACTTCCACTGCTGCTGCACTTGGCCTAGACACCATCATTCACATGGCTTATTGCAACATCCTCCTGAGAGTGTCTCAATCTGTTTCTATTCTTTCTCAACAGAAGAGCTAAATTTAATTCAGATTATGTCATCTCAGGCTTCACTAGTTGTTTCCTGTCTCCCTTAAAATCAAAAACAAAGTCCCTATAATGACCTGAGGCCTTACCTGCCCTCTACAAATGCACATGCACTTACAAATATATAATTAACTTTCTTATCTTCTACAATGGAGCAACTCACTCTCCACCAACTGTGTTAGTCTCCTTAATAGATTCAATGGTCCAGATGTTTTTGTCCCCCCAAAATTCATATTTTGAAATCTAATCATCAATATGCTAATATTAAGAGGTAAGGGCTTTGGGAGATGATTATGTCGTGAGTAGAGGGCAGAGTCCTCATAAATGGGATTAATTTCCTTATAAAAGAGGTCCCAGAGGACTGCATTCCCTTTTCCACCAGCTGGGAACATAGCTAGAAGGCACACCATCTATGAACCCCAAAAGAGGGCCCTCACCAGAACCTGACTTTGCTGGCACCATGATCTCAGACTTTCCATCCTTCAGAACTGTGAAAAACAAATTTCTGTTGTTTATAAGTGCTATCGTTTGAATGTTCCCTTTAAAACACACTGAAACTTAATCCACACTGTGGCAGTATTGAGAGGTGAGGCCTTTAGGAGGTGATTGGGTCCCGAGGGTTATGTCTTTATGAATGATTTAATCCCTCCATGGGTTAATGGATTAATGGGATATCATGGGAGGGGAACGGGAACTGTGGCTTTATAAGACGAGGAAGAGAGTCCTGAGCTAACACATTAGCATGCTCAGCCTCCTCACGATGTGATACCATGCACCATCTCAGGAATTTGCAGAAAGCCCCCACTGGCAAGAAGGCCCTCACCAGATGCAGCCCCTTCACCTTTAACTTCCTGGCCTCCATAATTGAAAAAAAATAAAGTTCATTTCTTGTAGATTACCCAGTTTTAAGCATTCTGTAATTGCAAGAGAAAATTAACTTAGACAATAAGCCCCCCAATCTATGTTATTTTTGTTATATCACCCCAAACAGACTAAGATATTTCAGACAGACCTCAAGTACATGCAGCACAACATACTCACACACCCATCAGGTGTTTGCACTAACTATTCTCTCTGCTAAGAATGCTTTTTGGCCAGACAGGATGGCTCATGCCTGTAATCCCAGCACTTTGGGAGGCCAAGGTGGGCGGATCACCTGAGGTCAGGAGTTCAAGACCATCCTGGCAAACATGGTGAAACCCTGTCTCTACTGAACATACAAAAATTAGCTGGGCGTGGTGGTGCACACCTGTAATCCCAGCTACTCAGGAGGCTGAGGCAGGAGAATTGGTTGAACCCGGGAGGCAGAGGTTGCACTGAGTGGAGATGGCACCAGTACACTCCAGCTTGGGCAACATAGTGAGACTTTGTCTCAAAAGAAAAAAGAAAAAAAGAATGCTTTTCCCATTTATCTGCATAGGTGGCTTCATCACCTCTTTCAGGTTTTTGCTCTGACAAGTATCAGAGAAATCTTCTGTTTACAGTATAAACACATGTAACTACGTATATGCCTAGAAGCTCATGTACACACATACATACACATACTCAGTCATGTGCAGAATCTGATATCTCATCCCAGCTCTGTGTTCAGTAGTATTATGTTGGTAGCTAGAGACTGGTGATGGTACATGTATTTACAACATGGAAATTGGCAAATACCAAAATTCAGATATTATTATTATTGTTGTTGTTGTTTCTGAAAAGCAAGTTATTAAACAATTACCAAAATAAATTATACATATCTCTAATGGCTTGAAATCCCTAACCATCTCTGTGGTTCATTTTTCTTTGTAACACTTTTTGCCATCTAATGTTTGCTTCTGCATAGAGAAAAATTTTATTGTAGCTTTATTTATAATAGAATTGGAGACAAATAACTTTTATTAAGAGGGTAATAGAGACACATGTTGTCATATGTATTAGTTTTCTTTTGCCAATGTAACAAATTATCACAAACTTATGGCTTAAAACAACAAAAATGTATTATCTTACAGTTCTGAAGATCAAAAGTCCTAAAACTAAGGTATTACTGTGTGGCATTCTGTCTGCAGACTCTAAGGAAGACTGTTTCCTTGCCTTTCCCAACCTCTAGAGGCAACCTGCATTCATTGGCCCATGGTCCCTTCCTCCCTCTTAAAAGCACATCACTCTAACTTTTGTTTCCATCATCACATTGTAAATCTACATAACAAAGACAGAGAGGTTTTCTTAAAAATAATATTTATTCAGGAACAGGGCATTGTAATGGGAGTATGCATGCCATCGTAAAATTTGTGCATACTGACAGAAGTAAAGAAAGACAAAGGGGTTTATTTTTGTTTTGGTTTTGGTTTTAGTTTTTGCGAGAGAGTCTTGCTCTGTTGTCCAGGCTGGAGTGCAGTGGCATGATCATGGCTCACTGTAACCTCTGCCTCTCAGGTTGAAGCAATTCTCAATTCTTCTGCCTCAGTTTCCTAAATAGCTGGGACTACAAGCACACACACCATGCCTAATTTTTGTATTTTTAGTAGACACGGGGTTTCGCCATGTTGCCCTGGCTGGTCTCGAACTCGTGGCCTCAAGTGATCTGCCCGCCTCAGCCTCCCAAAGTGCTGGAATTACAGGTGTGAGTCGCTGTGCCTGGTCAAGAAAGACAAGGGCTTTAAAACAAAAAATGAAGAGGATTACTTGTTTTGAGACAATGAACCTTGGCTATGGTGTCAGTCTGAGATTGGACAGGCAAATGCTGGGCAGATGTCCTTGCAGAAATATTTTTTGTGTTAAGATTGCAATGGCCTTTGTGAAAAGTTCTGGGTTTTGCAGACCCTTTTGTGATAGTTCTTGTTATAAGGCATTTATTAATCTCCCACCCCACTTCATGACCTTCCCCAGCTCTATTTGTCAGGTGTTTCTCTTGTTTGTTTGCTTTGAGATGGTGTCACATTCTGTCAACACAGGCTGAAGTGCAGTGGCACAATCATAGCTCACTGCAGCTTCAAACTCCTGGCCTCAAGTGATCCTCCTATCTCAGCTTCCCAAGTCACTGGGATTACAGGTATGAGCCACCATGCCCAGCTCAATTTGTCACTTTTTAAAAATATGAATGAGTCCATTTTGATGTCAACAACTTTGATATTTCCCAATTTTAATCAAGACTTTTGTCTAAAAGCACTGCTAATAAATCATCCTGTAATTCGGTTTTGATTGTTCCATGGTGCCAGGATGGACTTATCTTGGGTTATTGGTCTGGTCCCACATTGGAGGGAGTGAGTGACTGCTAAAAATCAGTTTCAAAATCCGTTTAGCCAGATTTGAACAACAGAAAGGTTTAAAGAGAGTGGCTCTCCAGCTAAGCCTGTGGTCCATTATTAAGTTCAATTTTTGTCTGTTCCATAGTCTTTTGCTATCATCTCGAAGTGCTGGGTCAGCTTTATTCTGTTAGTACTTGTACTGCTGCACAAATTTAACAAGTAACAGATACACAACTTAAAAAGGGGAAATATAAGGTAAATTAGTATTAATATGATAGTCTCAGTTTGCATAATGGTATTGAGCCACAAACCTAGGATTAAGGGAAACCAGTTTAAATAAATCAATGACCATTGTCTTCCAAGTGAAAAAACTAGGCATTAAAAGGAATTAAAGTCTCATTATGATATGGAGCCATTTTCTGTCATCTTGGAAAAGCTGTCTATCACATGAAAATATAAACTTCTTGTCTTTCTTTGTAGTTTGAATATCTCTGGCTATAGTGTCAGGTAGTAGGGTAAACTTTCTGTGTAACCCATGCATTAGGCATGAGACTTGTTCCTTAAAATTCATCTACTTTCCACTTATAGAACTTCAAGAAGAGAGTAGTTTCTCTTTTAATAACTCTATGGAAGAAAATTGGATTGGAGGAACCTAGAAGAATTTAGAATCTAGTCTAGTCTACAGGTAGATAACAAGAACTTGAAAGCAATGCACAAAGCTACAATCTAATAACAGGTGTAGTATAGCTTTTCTTTAGAAATGTAACTTTTTCTCTCCATATTGATAACATAGGAATCAGATTTTAAAACCTCTTGGGGCTAGGAAGCCAAACCAAGGTAGACTTTAGATTTAACTTGTAGTCTTCAATCCCTGGACCTGCCAAAAAGTGACAGTTTTTATTCATTCACTGTAAGTCTGGGAACCCTTGAAGTAAGGTATTCTATGCATATTCTCAAATATGACACTTTAGTCCAAACCTTGATAACATAACCAACATTTCCAATTGTATGTTGATATAAAAAGAGAGCAGATTTTTTATTGAACTTATGCAAGTAACTATAGTGCCGTTTCAAAATTTGGGGAGAACCAAGTAGAAAGGAAAAGCAAATGTCTCCAGCTTTATTCACAGAAGTATTCTTTACCAAACTGCTGTATAAATTACTCTAGATAAAAAATTTTCTTAAATCTGGAAAAGATATTTAAGTAAATAACCAGCAATGCTTCAAATAAAAGTTATTATTATTTTTGTCCGTTATTCAAGTTGATGTAATGAATTTTTGTTTCTTTTAGCAGTTTCGTGAGCCAATCAATTTCTTTATGAGAGTTCTGAAAACTTTTTATTTAGTCCATTTATCTTAAAGTTTTTTGAAACCTGTATTTAACAGTACTTGTTAGAGTCTTTTCCATGAATCCAGTTACAAGTCTCTTTAGAAAAATTTCAAAACATTAACTGTAGATGACAAAAACTTAAGAATAATTATGGTTAAAAATCTGATGGAAGTTTACCATCACCAGAAATTGACAAGAAAATTTGGTCTTTTTTTTTTTGGCATGCAACATAATAACTGGAATTATGGCTGATAACATACTAGATTTCTAAAACATAATGTTGGAACTATTTGAATTTTGGAACATTCATATTAATAACATATTCATAAGCATAAATGAAAGAAAATCCAGTGTCACCTATCATTTGACAGTACTTCTCATGTAATTTACCAAATAAGCCTAATCATTTAATATCTCTATAAGACAAGAGATACATCCTTTGAGGTCCTTCAAGGGCCCAACTGGAAGATCCCAGGATTAATTTTAGGTCAAAATTACCTAATTTAGAATTTTGATTCCAGGAAAGCTGCTGAATATATCAAAAGGTTCAAAACACAGATAAAAACAAAATTACAAGTCACTGTGAAATAATAGTCATTTATTTAACCAGAGTGATAAGCAGAAAATGTAAAGAAAGCTACTTGACTGTAATAGCCTTAACCTTTTCAAATCTCAGTTTTCCTACATAATCAGTAAAATCTAATAAAGACAACACAGGAAAATATCTTGATAAATATAAAATATTTTGAGTTTCATTTAGGCTAATTAAAAAGGTTAAAAGAAAACCTTCTGTAGTGTGATTGCTTTCTCTTAGGAAAAGCCCATTTAGACAACCTGTAAGTCAAACATAATGGAAAAGTCGTTGGATTCAATCGGACACGTACAGAATGTGTCCAAGGTTATGAATGTGTACCACATTAAAGAGGAATATAAACAAGAAAACTAGTACCTTAAGCAGGAGAATACATGGCTTTAGTAACAGCATGGGAAGTGTCCTCATTCCATAGAACAATTCAGACACACCAAGAAAAGTCAAGACTACAGAATCAAGTCTTACTGGGGGAAAACATTGTTTTTCTAGGTCTTAAGGACAGAACATTTTATTGACAGTTAAGAGATCAGAGTTAGAACTAGAGGAAAGGGTTACAAACGCTGATGAGAAAGTTCAAAGACAGAGTTATTACCTTGCCAAGCAAAATGATTTAACTTCTGAAAAGGAGAAAAAGCTGAAAGCAATGATGTACAACTTGTAAATTATGTGCAAGATATGGCAAAAGTCTAACTTCTGAGATATGAATCTGAAAAGCTTCAAAAGTAAAACTCTACTTCAAGAAATGAAGTTACCATTCCAAATGGAAGAGATAGCATTTCCAACCTGAACTTGGGGGAATAAACAGATTGCAGGAACAAAAGTGGCAGAAATAAAAAATGTCTACAATTTAGAAGATGGCTGTTGAAGAAACAAATTTCAAAATTAAATCAAAACCTCTTGCAATTTTACCAAGAGCAGATCCACGCTTCAAGGAAAACGTATTGTTGTAACTTTAGGGAAACAAATTTTTAGTTTTGTATCCATGTATTTTTAATATTAAAGATCAATCTTTTAAAAGACAAATAATTTCCTTCTGATTGTAGCCCATTTGATTACACATAAAATTCCTTTAATAAATTCATTCTTAATGAACATTTTACAGCCTGTGTAGACCTTCAACAACATACTTAGACATTCTGATTTGTCCTATACTTAAACAACCACACAAGATTCTTTTTCATACAAAATTGTTTCTTTTCTTTTTAACTTTTCTTACCAAACATCCATCTTCATATTCATAACATCGTCACATCTCTCTCTCCTACTTACTGGTTCCTTTCCATCTTTCTATTTCCTTTCTAAATCCATGTTTCCAAACAACCTTGTAATAAGATCATACAAATAAAATTAGTTTTTTCAATAGAGAACACATTTTAATGCCTTTCTTATGCCCCTACATGGCACACAAGGCAATTTTTATGCCAGACAGAGATACCTTATATTATCTCTCTGAACTTAAAATTTTGACCTGTTTGATCTGAAATTGTAACTTTTATAAACATTTGTCCAATTATTTTTCTTTTAAAATATTAATCTTTCAATTAATTTTTCCATCATCCTAAGCAATTGTTAGCCAGGAAAACCTAAATTTACATTAAAAGAGATGACTCAGAGGTCTAGGTTGATGGTTGCCATAGAGCTATTGTAAATTATAAAGCCATAATTAAAAGCCCTTTAAGACATTTTTTTTTTCTATCTTGGCTACAGTTCCATAAAGCAGTGAATTTTATCTGAACACCTGAAGACGTATCAGCAGATTCAAAGTAGAAAGAAAAAAATAGAGAAACAGAGAATGTAGAAGATTTTACATGTTAGGTCTGTATTTGCAGGGGTTTGTTGTTGTTGTTGTTGTTGTTGTTGTTGTTATAGAGTCTTGCTCTGTCACCCAGGCTGGAGTGCAGTGGTGTGATCTTGGCTCACTGCAACCTCAGCCTCCTGGGTTCAAGCGATTCTCCTGCCTCAGGCTCCCGAGTAGCTGAGATTACAGGTGCGTGCCACCATGCCCTGCTAATTTTTTGTATTTTTAGTAGAGATGGGGTTTCACCATGTTAGCCAGGATGGTCTTGATCTCCTGACCTCGTGATCCGCCCACCTCAGCCTCCCAAAGTGCTGGGATTACAGGCTTGAACCACAGAGCCCAGCCTGCAGGGATTTTTAAAAAGAGATTTAAGTTATGACCATCTGGTCTCTAATTTTTTCTTGTAATTTGCCCATCACTCTAAAAATGAGCATAAAAATTAGCAATGGGCTATATTATAGCCAGCTGGAGTCCCAGAAACCCTGGTAAACCTTAATGTTTGAGAAGTCCATTTAGGTTCTTATTAAGCTCTCAAAAGCAAAGAAAATCCCATAAATCCTGTAATAGAATGTCAGGAGTTTATACCAGTGTTTTAGATGATGGTGATTTCCCTAGTGGCTTTTAATTAGCCATTCTGTATCCACCATTTGTAATGTTTAGTTTTGCTTTTGGAAGATTTTGAGAAACAAACAAGAAAAAAGAGACAAATTATTTACAGACATATATAACCAAACCAAAATAAAACCAAAATCAGAGTGCTCACAAATATTTTAACCCAGGTGTGTAGATCAAACGAAATATTAAATTAAGCATGCAGAAAAGAGCAAAACTAAATTAACCAGAAAATAATGTCCTATAGAGAGAACATAAATTCTGTAGAAACCAGAGTATTCAAACTAGAGGAACACTTGTCTTTATACCAGCAAGGACTTGCCAGAAGAGACCTTTTCTTTTTTATCACCCCAGGAAGTATATAAAGCCTTTGATAAGCCTGTATCAAAGACTGTCTTATAACCAAACCAAATCCCAAAAGAGTTAAAAACAAAACAAACAAAAACAAAAAACCACCTCTACCAAAAAGAAGGAGGCTCACTCAGCCTGAGGAAAGATTCACTAGGACAGAAATGGCAAGCCATGAAAGTAGAGCACTCAGAGGGCTCAAGTGAGTACTGTACACTAAATTCAAGAATTGCCAATTCCTTTCCAAAGTGATTACGCTTCAGGTCTTGCTTCTGGATACCATTTATGTCAACCTAAATAATAAACAGGGAAGCTCTCTAAAAGAAAACAGTATTTATTAAGAAATAGGGCATCATACTGGGAATATACATGTGTCATAGTAAACTATGCACACATTTAGGGAGATAAAGAAAGACAAAAGTTTTTAAAGAAAAAATGAAGAAGTTTATATAATTGTTTTGAGACAATTATCCTTGGCTATGGTGCCAGTCAGAGGTTGGGCAGGCAGATGCTGAAGAGATATCCTTGCAGAAGTAATTTTTGTGTAAGGTTGCAATGGACTTTGTGTGAGGTTATGGTTTTTGTAGTCTTTTGTGATAGTTATTATCAGGCAATTGTGCATGACAATTCTCCCTTCATGACTTTCCCCAGCTCTCTTTGTCAGGGATTATTTTTTTCAAACACAGGCGACTCCATATTTACTCTAACAACTTTCACATCTCTTTTCTTCTGACTCTGACCCTCATGCCCTCTTCCTCTGGAAATTATAGTTATTACACTGGGCCTACTCAGATAACACAAGGCAATTTTTCATCCCAAGATCCTTTGCTTAATTATATCTGAAAAGTCCTTTTTGCGATATAACGTAGTATTTTCAGGTTCTGGGTACTAAGACATAGACATTATCAGGGAGTTGTCATTCTACCTACCACAAGCTCTCTTAATGGACTTGATTGAAGAGCAATGTTGTTCAATAGAGCTTTCTACAGTGATAGATATATTCCATATCTTCTCTCTCCAATACAGTAATGCCATCCATATGGCTATTATTTGAACTATGGCTAGTATAACTAAAACAATAATTTTATTCAATATAATTAATTTATGTTTCCATTTAATAGCCACATGTAGCTCATGAATGTCATGTCATATTGGACAGTGCAGTTAGAGCAAACTAACAAGTAATTCTAGAAAGTAATTCTCTCTGAAAGTTTTGGAGGTGAGTAGGAGGCAGAAAGCAGGACTCAAAAAGGACTTACAATTTATTTGCATTTTTATGCCTTTACAATGAAAATACACTAATACGTATTTTAAAAGTTCATTTACTTAAAAGAATACTTTTAGTTGGATAGGAAAGGAATAATTTTATTTATCCCTGTAATGAAGCTACACTTTATCTTTTTTGATCTTAATAAAAGTATATTGGTAGGGTTGGGATGAATGTTATAATTTCTATTTTATAAAAAAGGAAATCATCAGAGAGTTTGAGAGGCCCAAAGTGTGACAGCTTGTGTGGAAAAGTTAAGGCCTTAACCCAGGTGTTTTAGTTTTTCAATATATTATACTGTCTTTAAGTGGAAGAGAAGCATCTGAATTTTGCTAAATTGCTTTCTTTTAAAATTTTTATTTTTATGGACTTTCATCCTCATTTATTAAAGAGTCACAGAGTATACTATTGACAAACTTTAGCACAACCTAAAATTTCAAACTGTTCTCCTTTTTTTTTTTTTTAATCATTTTTCAGTAATTTAAGTTCCTTTGATTCAAAGGGTTAAAAATCACAAGGTAGCCATTGGAACCCTAGCACACACGGGTAGAATCTTCTCTCCTAACCAAAGGTGACTTGAGATATCTGAAAGCTCCTAATTCCAAATCAAATGGAACAAAATAAAGATCCCAGAAATAAATTCATGCACTCACATTCAACTAATTTTCAACATAGGTGCCAAGAACACAAAATGGAAAAAGACAATCTTGTCAAGAAATGGTGTTGGAAAAATTGGATTTCCACATGCAAAAGAATGAAAATAGCCTCCTATCTCTCAGCATATTAAAAAAATCAGCTCAAAGTGGATTAAAGACTTAAATGTAGAACCCAAAACTATGAAACTACTAGGAGAAAATGTAAGGGAAATGTTTTACAACAGGCTGCCTGAGGATTTTAAAATAAGACCTCAATTCACAGGAAACAAAAGCAAAAATAAACAAATTAGACTACATCAAACTAAAAAGATTTGCACAACAAAGGAAACAATTAGCAGAGTGAAGATACAACCTACGGAATGGGAGAAAATTTTTCTAAACTGTAGATCCAGCAAGAGATAATATCAAAATATATCAGGAATTGAAACAACTAACAGCAACACAAAACAAAACAAAACCCACCAAATAACCCAATTTTTAAAATGGGCAAAACACCTTAATAGATCTTTCTGAAAAGAAGATATTCAAATATCAACAGGTACATGAAAAAATGCTCAGCATCGCTAATCATGAGAGAAATGCAAATCAAAACTACATGAGATATGACCTCAATCCAGTTAGAATGGCCATTATCAAAAAGACAAAAGAACAGGTTGTTGGTGATGATCTGTGAAAAGGGGACACTTACATACTGTTTGTGGGATTGTAAGTTAGTATAAGCACTATGTAAACTGTGCTTAAAATTTTTTCCCCTAAAAGCTAAAAATATAACTACCTTATGAACCAGCAATCCCACTACTGGGTATGCAGCCAGAGGAAATGAAATCAATAAGTCAAAGAAATGTCTGCATTCCCATGTTTATTGCTGCAGTTTTTACAATAGCTAAGATGTGGAATCAAGTCAAGTATCCAACCATGAACACATGGATAAAGAATATATGATATATATGCACAATGAAATATTATTCAGCCATAAAAAGAATGGAATCCTATCATTTGTGACAACATGGATGGTCCCAGAGGACATAACATTAAGTGAAATAAGCCAGACACAGAAGGAAAAACAAATACCACATAATATCGTATGTGGAATCTTAAAAAAAAAAAAAGAAGAAGAAGAAGAGTAGTTGATATCACAGAAACAAAGAGTAGAACAGTGGTTACCAGAGATCAGGGAGAAGGGAGAGAGAGGAGAGGGGAGGATGGGAAGAGATTGGTCAACAGATATAAAGTTATAATTAAATAGGAAGAATCACTTCTGGTGTTCTATTGTATAGTAGGGTGATGATGGCTAACAGTGAAATATTGTAACTACAAAACAGCTAAAAGAGAAGCTTTTGAATGTCCTCATCACAAAGAAAGGATAAATTCATGAGGTGATGCTTATGCTATACATCCCAAACTGATCATTTTACAACATATGTGTATAAAACACCAAATTGTACTCCTCAAATATGTAGAATTACAACATGTCAAGAAAAAAAAGCTATCAAATACCATTGACAAAGAAGAGATCATGAAAGCATTTAGAGAAAATAAACTGAGAAAATAATTTTCTATAGAAACAGCAGAAATCACAAGACAGTGCAATAAAAACTTAATCTGCTGAAAATTAACAACATTCAACTTGGGATTTTATAACCAAACCATCATTCAGAAGTGAGGGCAATATAAAAGACATTTTCAGACAAACAGAAGTAATCATTATCATCAATAGCCTTGACAGAAAAAATGTCTCAAGTATGGCCTTCATGAAGAAAAAATATAAAACCATAAAGAAGAAATTAGATGTAAAAAGTAAAACACAGCAAGTAAACCTAAACTAACATTGATTCTCTAAAATAATAATGATATTCAATTTGGAGAAATTTGAGAGAGTTAAATCCTAGACAACAATCACCTGTGAGATAGGAGGAAAGAATCATTATAAAATAATGTGATGTTCTTGTATCAAGGGAAGGAAAATAGAACTATTGGATTACTTTATATTTTATTCATTATATATATTAAAATATTAAGCAAATTCAGAAAAGAAGAGGAATAGAAGATGTAGCTTCCAGTAAAAAAAAGAAATGCATAAAAGAGCAGAATAAGCCAAAGTGAGAAAGTATACACAGCAACATTATGCTCATGAGTAAGAGATAATAGAACAAAAAATCTGAAGGAGAATTGAAAAATCAGCATTTGTTTTTATTTTAAGATAATTTTTGACTTACAGAAAAATTACAAAAATAATATAGGGAGTTTATGCGTATCTTTCACCCCATTTCCCCTAATGTTCATAACTTACATAACCATAATACAATGGTCAAAACCAGGAAACTTAATGATGCAATACTGTTATTGTACCTTATGCAAGAAAAATTGATATCTTAAAATAATCAAATACATAAAATCCAAAGACCGTATTATTAAATTAAAAATAGACTTAGGGAAATTGTCTAGAACTTGGAACAGAGATATAAAAGCATAGAGACTACTAAAGAGAAATTAAGACAAGTTGGGGATAGAATGAGAATGTCTAACATGAACTGAAGCTGAGTTCCAAATGGAAAGAACAAAAAGAACAAGGGAGAGGCAATACTTTTTTAAATGTTTTAGAATTTTCCAGGGTCAACAGAAGATATAAAACCTCAGATTCCTAAAATACAAGCAGGAAAAATAAATTAATTTACAACACAGTCACCAAAGAAGAATTGAAGAAACGTGAGAAAGAGGAGAGGTCTTAAGAGAAGTAAGATGAAAGAGAAGTTCTTGAAATTTTTTATAAATATAACATTCACATAAAAACTACATAAAGATAATGGAAGGAATAAATATGATAGAATTTTACTTATAAAGTAGATAAAAATTATAAATAAAAATCTTAGCAAAAAGAAAAATCAGTAATGTATTAAGAAATACATTTAACCCAGGAATGCAAGGATGATTAACTTTGGAAAAGCTATTAGTATGATTCACCACAATAACAAATTAAAAGAGAAAAATGAATATTTCAATAGAAGTAAAACAGTTTTGATAAAATTTATTACACATTTATAACTTAAGAAAACTACTAGCGGGCCAGGCGCAATGACTCACACCTGTAATCCCGGCACTTTGGGAGGCTGAGGCAGGCGGATCACGAGGTTAGGAGATTGAGACCATCCTGGCTATCACGGAAAACCCAGTCTCTACTAAAAATACAAAAATTAGCCAGGCGTGGTGGCGGGCGCCTGTAGTCCTAGCTACTCGGGAGGCTGAGGTGGGAGAATAGCATGAACCCGGGAGGCTAAGCTTGCAGTGAACCAAGATTGCACCACTGCACTCCAGCCTGGGCGACAGAGCGAGACTCCATCTCAAAACAAAACAAACAAACAAACAAACAAAAAACAACAAAAAAGAAAACTACTAGCAAACTAGGAATAGACGAGAACTTCCTTTTCTGATGAATTTTGTCTATCAAAACTCACTACAGCTAACAAACTCAATTTTGAAACAATACAAGCATTTCTTTATAATTCAGAGGAAGGTGAGGTTATAGACAATCACTGCTTCTAATCAACATCACATTGGAAGACCTTCAAGTAAACTAAGGCAAAAGAGAATTATAGATGATAAAGAGTAAAAGCAAGAAAAAAGAAAAAAAAAAAAGAAAAACTTGTCATTCTTTTTAGAGAATAGTATTGCAAAAATAATTTCAGTGAGTAAAAGAGTTTGGCAATTTTGTTTGATATGAGCTCAGTACACAAAACGAAGAGTATACTTTATACTTTAGCAACAAACAGAAAAATGTGCTTTAAATGTACTTTTTTATTTTTAAATGTACTACAATAATAACACAAACCATTTATTTCCTGAGAATAAATCTAATAAATGAAATACAACAACCTTTGTGGAGCAGACTCTAAAACATTACTCAGAGACATATAAAAGTCTTAAATATAATAGCATGTTTATGGATAACAACTATAAATAATATAAACATGACAATTTTCACCAAAATTAATTTATAAAATCAATGCAATTTCAACTCACAGGATTTTTGTGGAACTTGACAAGCAGATCCAAAAATTTATATGGAACAGTAAAGGGACAAGCATAGAAACTGGATTGAAAAATAAACATATTAAAATATCCTTAAAATCATGGGAATGTAATTTAGGTAACAGTGGGATAAATTTCCAAATCATTAGTTAGACAATAACTAAATTTTGTGAGATGTCAGGAAAGATGAGTCATTCATACATTTCTGGAGGCATTGTAAAAAAGCAAAATGTGATGTACATACTGTGGTAAACACAAATTATTCCTATGAATTTCTGTCCCTGACAAACTTTCAGATACAAAGAAATATGGACAAGGATTGCCGTTGAGCATTCTTTGCAACATAAAACTTAAGAAAATACAACTGACTACCATTAGCTGGCTTGCTCATGCAGCCGAATAATGTTATATAGCTGTGTAAATGATTGAAGTAAGTCTGCCTGCATTGATATGGATACATTTTAAAAACATAACATTGGATAAAAATTAAATCTGCAGAAACCTACATGCAGTATGGTAACACTGATTTCAAATGTAAAAAGTTCAAATGTAAAAAAGCAGTAAGGTTTGCATGTATAATAAGCATAAATAGCAAACACTGGAATGACACATACCAACTTGAGGGTAGTGGTTGTCTCCGGAATGCTAGGGAAAGATAAGTGATAGGGCTTTAGATGTTACTGGTTCTTATAAGCAACAAGCAATATACTCAGAGACTGTAATAAGTACAAAAAAATACAAAGAGCTATATAATCTCAGTGGGGAGACCATTTTTGGTATATTTAAAATGTTTCATGATTAAATGTTTAAAATAAATACATGTGCATAAACCTGTATGTACATTTTGATTGCAACATTGATTACAATTGCAAAATAATCAACCTGAATATCCACAAATAGGAAAGTGGATAATTAAGTTATAGTACATCATACCCAGGATTACTATTATAGAATAGTGTAAACCTATAAGAATGTGTGTCCCATTGATTCAATTAATGACCCCAATTCTTTGTCCCCTCTCAAGGGCAGGGCATTTTCCCATGCTTTGACTCTGGGCTCGACTATGACTTGCATCAGTCAAACATAGTATTATCAACCATGGCACAACCAGAGGTTTCAAAAGTTCTTGGTTAGAGGAACTTGTTCTCTTGCTGCTCTCGCTCCTTCGCCATAACCGGAACATGCCCAGGCTACCTTGCTAAAATGTGAAGAGCACATGGAGCAGAGCTGAGTTGTCACTAGGATGACCATCCTACACCAAACAGCCCCCTCCATCACGCAGCTGACTACACACAGACACGTGGGACAGCCCAGCTGAGATCGTGGAGCTAAACCTAGATCAACAAAAATGCCAAGACAATCATAGACTTCCAAGGCAAAACTCAGTTGTTTCAATCCTTTTACCAAAATAGTATATTAGTAAGGATAATTCTGAATAGAAAATGATGTGATAGAATGCTTAAAATGCCATTACTTAATCAGAATTTTTCCTAATAATTTATCTTTTTGAAAACAGAACTGAAACAGTATGCCTCACCATTACTTCCCCCTAAATATTTCTTTCCTTATTTGGCTCTCTCAAGAATTGAATTTGTATCCAGTACTCTAGATTACATTTAGTATCAAATTTACTCTTGCTAAGAGTATATGTCAGGGAAAACCACTCCCCCAATATTTATCATGGATTCTTTTCTATTTGCTAGGAGTCTTGGCTGGTTTGAGAAATAAAGGGAAAGAGCACAAGAGAGAGAAATTTAAAGCTGGGTGTCCGGGGGAGACATCACATGTTGGCAAGTTCCATGATGCTCTCCCAGCCGTAAAACCAGCAGGTTTTTATTAGCGATTTTCAAAAGGGGAAGGAGTGCACAAATAGGGTGTGGATCACAGAGATCACATACTTCACAAGGTAATAAAATATCACAAAGCAAATGGAGGCAGGGTGAGATCACAGAACCACCGGATGGGGCGAAATTAAAATTGCTAGTGAAGTTTCAGGCACACATTGTCATTGATAACATCTTATCAGGAAACAGGGTTTGAGAGCAGACAATCTGTCTGACCAAAATTTAATAAGCCTGGGAACGCTACATTAGACTGGAACTTATTTCATCCCCTCGGCTTTGATGGTAAAAGGTAGTTGCCCTAAGGGAGCTGTCTATAGACCTACCCTCAGGGTGCATTCTCTTCCTCAGGGATGTTCCTTACTGAGAAAAAGAATTCAGTGATATTTTTCCTATTTGCCTTTGAAAGAAGAGAAATATGGCTCTGTTTCATCTGGCTCACTGGCAGTCAGAAGTCTTATCTCTCTTGTTCCCTGAAAATTGCTGTTATCCTGTTCTTTTTTCAAGATGCCCAGATTTCATCTTGTTCAAACACACATGCTTTACAAACAATTTGTGCAGTTAACGCAATCATCACAGGGTCCTAAGGTGACATTCATCCTCCTCAGCTTATGAAGATGATGGGATTAAGAGATTAAAGTAAAGACAGGCATAGGAAATCACAAGGGTATTGATTGGGGAATTGATAAGTGTCCATGAAATCTTCACAACTTATGTTCAGAGACTGCAGTAAAGACAGGCATAAGAAATTATAAAAGTATTAATTTGGGGAACTAATAAATGTCCATGAAATCATCACAATTTATGTTCTTCTGCCGTGGCTTCAGCTGGTCCCTCCATTCAGGGTCCCTGACTTCCCACAAGTATAGAGTTAGAACACCTCAGCTTATAACAGAAACAAATTTCTGTAAGGACTACTTACTTCCAGAATATAATATTTTAATCAGGAATGAAAGATAATTATTAACAGAGTATTACATCTAAAAGTGTTTCTTTTTCACATCAAAAATATAAATAAATCATGCAATTGTAGAAACACAAAATTGAAAGAATCCACAAGAGATGTTAACACTGGGTCAATAAGCAAAAATTTAAAATCAGCATTCATTTTAAGATACAAATTAATATGTGCATCTCTTATTGATCTTTTCTCTCATTTTATGAAAATACTGTGCTATCTAGAGGAATTGGAATCATGATTTGTTTCCCAAACTACTGCAAAGCAGGTACTTTCTTAACAAACAAATAGCAGACATGTTTTTCTGTTTAGGTAAATGTTAATAATCACAGCTGCTTTAGTAATTCAGTTATTCAGCAAAGACATTGTAAACTACTTGAAAAGAAACCATCTGGCTTGCAGTTGTAAAACTGAAACCAATTAAAGCATTCAAATGACATTATGTTTTTCATTTTAATCTGTAAAAATACATTTTGCAAGTTCCAATTAGTGGTTGATTTTTCTCTATTGCTTTTATAATATGAGTCTGACTCAAATAATTTTTAAGTTCAATAAAGCCATTCCTATAATTGATGTTATATGGAACACCAGATGATTTAAATATTAAAAAATATAAAATATACATACACTGATATACATAGACACAAATAGTCTAGTACACAAAATTTCCATGTGTCAAACTGATAATAGGGGAAAATATCTGCCATTTTGTAAGAATTGGTTAGTTAGGAATACCCTAAAACCTCATAATCTAGTTAAGGAACTGTATCCACTAAAGAACAAACAGCTAAATCACAGAACTCAAAGGCTGTGATCAGAAAGTACTTTTTTTCACCCACTTTCCTTTCAATTTATTCAGCAGTCTGAGCTTTTCTTTTTGACCTTACAATAAAGCACAGGTAGCCCCATGACTGCTCTCAGCTTTCAATAAGAAAAAGTACTAGAATCACTATGGGTTTCAAAGCTTCAAATGTTAAGTCTCAGGTAATAATCAAAGCATCCAACTCCATTCAAAATTAGAGCTATTCTTGGTTCCCCAGGTGGAGCCTACAGTTGTCAATGAAAAGAGTCAAACTCTGTAAAATATTTGAAGAGATTTATTCTGAGCCAAATATGAGGACCATTACCTGTGACATAGCCCCAGGAGATCTTAAGAACATGTGCCCAAGGTGCTCAGGCTATAACTTGGTTTAAACATTTTAGGGAGACATAAGACATCAATAAATACATGTAAAACGTACATTGGTTCTGCCCAGAGAGGTGGGACAACTTGAAGTGGGAGTGTTGGGGAGCTTCCAGGTCATAGGTGGATTCAGATATTTTCTGATTGACAGTTGGTTGAGTTATTATCTGAAGACCTGGAATCAATAGAAAGGAATGCTTCAGAGCTCCTACCAGACCTAAAAAGGTGCCAGACTCTTAATTATCTCCTGGATCAGGGAAAAGACCTGGAAAGAGAAAGAGATTCTCTACAGAACGTATAGTTTCCCTACAAGAACAACTTTTTAGGGACATTTCAAAATATGTCAAAGAAATATACTTTGGGATAAAATACTTTCATTTCTTTCAGGGCCTGCTGTCTGTCATGTGATGCTATCTAGAGTTAGGTTGGGATTTGGTGTCTTGTTGCTGTTTTGTCAGTCTAAATGTCTGTTTTGTCCGTCTAAAGATCTCTGTTTTATTGTTAATGTTGGTGAGTTGTGCCTGAATTCCTAAGGGAGGAGGGTATAATGAGTCATGTCGAACCCCTACTTCCCATCATGGCCTGAACTAGCTTTTCAGGTTAACTTTTGAATGGCCTTTCCTGATAGAGGAGTCCATCAGTCAGTTGAGGGGCTTAGAATTTTATTTTTGTTTTACATAGGCCTGTTGTAGGTAAAAGGCCAATAAAGAAGGCAGGGTACATTTTTATATTTTTTTCTGTCTTGCACTTCCCCTTAAACCTTCACTCCTGCACCAACATCTTGCTAACTGAGGTTTTGAACCTTTCCTCCAGTGTCAGAGGAGGGAAGAGGCATGAGGTGGGGGCAGGAAGGTTTTATTAAATACTTAGCCACTACCATCTTAAGTTGCCTTGTGTGTTTTAAGGGCTGGCAAATGTTGAAAGTTCGCACTTTCTCCTCTGGGAATTTTTTGTATATTTTTTGGAATGTCCCATTCCAGGTGCTCTCTGATGTGCAGTGCCACTGAGTAGGGTGAAGGCATGGCATTTCAGTGGTTGCTCACTTTTCCTGCTGCAAGGTATCTGGTGCTTCATCTCTAACTTCACCTGAGGCTCCCTTGCCCTCTGTAGACCTGCATTCACAGTATCTTATAAAGCATCTATGTCAAATCTCTCTCTTGGCCATATATGATGTACAGGAAACACTCAGGCATCCTTGACCCCCACAATATCTGGAGCCATGGGACAACCCCAGTAGCAGAGCTTCATTCTACCTCTATGCAGCTAGCCGCTCCTGTTTTCTGTACTTCTCTGGGACACCCTAACCATGGGCCATTGCTCAGCCTCTCAGAGTAATTGGTTAGAAATCCTCTGCCTTGACTTAAGATGAAGAAGCAATCATGGGTTTGTTAAAAAAATCCTCTTTACAAATCTTTCCTCACCCTCTACTCTCTTTACTATTTATATTCCCAGTGAGAGGGTTTTTTAGTCAAAGGGTTTTTAGTAAAAGGGATTTTTAGTCAAGAAGCCCACTCACAGATATTTCCTTTGAAAATTTTCATTTTGGTCTTGCATCTCACTTTAGAATTTCATAACCCATTACATTCTAATGTTTCAATTAAATTTTCACTTTGGTATCTGGCCTTAATAGTGTTTTGTTTTGTTTTTTTTTTAATAATGATCCTTAGCCAAGGGACATTTAAATTATGTACAGAGAAAATATTTCCATCTTTAAAACGATAGTAACATTACAAATGTTTGGCACCTGATATAAATCAGCTCTCCATATTCTCTAAAATGTTACAGAATGGAGTACTAATAAACTAAAATAATTAGTTTCTCTTTGTAGTGGCTAGTGCCATTGTTGGTCTGGCACCCTAGTCACCCTCCTTTGAAAAACAGTTCCACATCTTGACAGTAGGTGGAATCATGTGACCCAGGATGTACCACTCAGAGAAAGCTTTAGTCCTGGACACAGGAATTGGTGCAGGAATAGGTCTATCCTTCCGGGTGAGTCAATTCATATTCTTCACTATGATTTTTCTGCTAGAGATGATAAAATGCTATCTTTTCTCCCTGATTATGAAGCTGAAAGCATGAGACCCTAGAACTTCCACGGTTATGTCCCTGACACCCAGAAAGAAGCACTATTAGAGGTGAAGAGTCTCTGAAACCCCTAAGGCTGTCCTAGTGCCTCATATCTTCCTTTATGTGGTCAACTCCAGCATCTCTTCTAGGAATCTTATTTTTCACTTGAGTTAGTTTAAAAGTAGTTTCTATCATTTTCAATCAAACATGAATGGGCTCTTGATTTTTTAATTCTCAAAAGGTATATCGTACCTAACATCATAAAATGTTTTAAACCCAAATAAACAAAAGTAAGCCTGACTTTAATAGCAACTATATATAGCATTGATATTAAAATTAGCTGTATTCCTTCTAAAGACATGAACAAAGAATAAAAGAAGACATTCTACTATTTAAAATCCAAGGGAATAAATTGACAGTAGCAATAAAGAAAGCATATCTTTTCAATTCCCTGATTTTGTGACAACCAAGTGTTTTAACTCTTGGTTCTTTTAGATGCTTTGGTGGGACTATAGACAAATATAGCAAGTTCAAAATAGACTAATTAATGGTTAATGAGGACATTGTTTTGTTCAAGTACAGAATACACATAGTCGGAAGATGAAAATGTAAATTTCTTTTCTCGACAAAAGCAAAACATAAGAGAATATATAGAAAGCACTAATTTTTAAAGAATACTTAAAGTGGGAGGAAAATTAACACATCATACATGGCTTACCTAGATCCAAACATTCCAAAATATACACGTTTGCTTTTATCTATTTATCACCTCATTGAAAAATGACTGTAAGTAGCAAGAGGGCATTTGGGACGCCCACCTTCCGACAATTTGAATACCCCATTCAAAGAGTCTCCAAAATACATGAGACATCTTGTGCTCATATCATCTTATCTTCTCCATTATTATTTACTTTCAGTTTTAGATACTTTTTATAGAAAGCATAAAGGTGAGGCCAGGCGCGGTGGCCCATGCCTGTAATCCCAGCAGTTTGGGAGGCCGAGGCCGGCGGACCACGAGGTCAGGAGATCGAGATCATCCTGGCTAACATGGTGAAACCCTGTCTCTACTAAAACTACAAAAAATTAGCCGGGCGTGGTGGCGGGCGCCTGTAGTCCCAGCTACTCCGAGAATGGCATGAACCCGGGGGCCGGAGCTTGCAGTGAGCGGAGATCACGCCGCTGCACTCCAGCCTGGGCGACAGAGTGAGACTCCGTCTCAATAACAACAAAAAAAGAAAGCAGAAAGGTGAAATCGATTTATGATCTGTGCAGCAAACCACCATGGCACACATTTACCTATATAACAAACCTGCCCATCCTGCACATGTACCCCTGAACTTAAAACGTGAAGAAAAAAACAGAATTTAGAAACATTTGTCACATAGGTAACATAGTTTCATATTTAAATAGCAAGCTGACCTGAATTATATTCTTCATTTTGTTACTGAGTGCAATTTAGAATATGAGCATGTAAACAGGTTCATGTAGAGTAAAGAAAGTCTTTTGAATGAGTAACTTATCTTCAATCTGGGGTTTCAATGACATTTTAACTATGTTAATAAATTCATTTACTCACTTGCTATCACATTTTTTTAAATTAACATGTGTATAATAATAGGAAATTTTCCTCATCTTAAAAGTCTTATGATCAAATAGAGGCAATAACCAGGCAAATTCAGAACACACATTAAAATGTCATTATAGTTCTAATGGAAGTGTGTGTGAGAGTGTGTGTGTACGCATGCATGCACTTATGTGCTTGTCCATGTAAGATGTAATCTAATTAAAGAGGACTTAAATTTACATATGTATGTAAATTCCACAGAAATGGAATTGGGAAACAATAAGAAAATTTCACAGAAGAAATAATATTGGATTTCAGAATTGAATAATCAGCTGGAGTTTCCCAGGTAGCCAAGTGAGTATAAGGCATTCTAAGCAAAGGGAATATAAGGTACAAAAGCATGAAGATGTGAGAAAGCATGATGAAGTTAGTAACCAGGTAATTTAGTATGACTAAATCCTAAGGTGAAATGTTAAACGGTAAAAGAATAGTCAATTAATAGCTATACTATGAAGTACAACGTTTGGATTTTTCTCCTGTAGCTGACTGTGAGAAGTGTATTTAAAGTCTTCTGGGTTAGTATATAATATAATCTAATTTTCAGTGTTAAAAATTAATACTGGTGCATAAGTGACTTTAGTCACCATCCTACTTTTTAGAGGTCTATATAACTACTGTATTTATATAGTTAAAGAACATAGGTGCTGGATTCAGATTGAAAGGGAGATAATTAAATATAATAAGTATTAAATACAGGCTGGGTGGAAGACGGTTGCCAGCTGGAGCACTTGAAATCTATCTGAACTTCATAAAGCACATAAGTCTTCTTAATAGGGACCCCATGTTTCATAATGCATTAATTTTAAAAATTATATTTTAATGTTATTTATAAATAGTCTTGAAATACTAAATTTTCCAAATATACAGCTAAAATTAAAAAGATTATTAGACACACATTTTAAATGAGTTTATTTTTAAAAGTAAGAAAATAGCTTGCCAAAATTGTATCATTGTAAAGTGGCTTTTCTTGTTAAATAGAGGGAAAGGCCATAAATCAAATATAATGATTTATATTTTAACTTATAGTTTCTCTTTGTAAAGTAGATCATTCAGAATAGAAATAACTTTGAACGACTCTATTGTCAAACACATATTCATTACCTTTCCTATGATTTTCATAATCCATATAGTTATCCCAGACAATTGCCAGAGCTATGTGTAGTTAAACAGTGTTTTGCTTCCTCTTAGCTTGAATTCTCCATCATTTTGATTGTCAAGTAAAGTTGAACCAGTGAATTTGGAACATCGAAGTCTGATCTAGGATAACCTTTGGATACTGTGGTCAATCATGACTTTATGGTCTCTTTTACAGACATGAGAAAAAATTGCGGTAAAAGAGTATTTGTACAAATTATTCAAACCATAGTAAAATTTAATCTCATGGCAATAGAAAATAATAGCTAACAGTCTGTTCTTCATAAAAGTCCTCAGTTTCTGCATTCATAGAACTATAAAACGTTTTCTTTAAAAAAAAGATAGCACGACTACTTTTTTAAAGGCCATTTTTTGTTTGTTTGTTTGTTTTGTTGTTGTTGTTTTTTGAGAGGGTGCCTTGCTCTGTCACCCAGGTTGGAGTGCAGTGGCACCATCTAGGCTCACTGCAACCTCTGCCACCAGAGTTCAAGCAATTCTCCTGCCTCAGCCTCCCGAGTAGCTGGGACTACAGGTGTGCACCACCACGCCTGGCTAATTTTTAAATTTTTAGTAGAGACAGAGTTTCACCATGTTGGCCAGACTGACCTCGAACTCCTGACCTCAGGTGATCCCTCAGCCTCCCAAAGTGCTGCAATTACAGGCGTGAGCCACCGCACCCAGCCTTGAGGCCACATTCTCAAAGGTATGCAAATATATGCGGCTTGTATGAAAATCACCATGTAATGTACCTATTTGGTTATATTGAATATTAAAGGTTACGGGGTTAAGTAGAAGGCCAGAAAGAAGGTGAGTTGACCACGTCTTCCAGGACTTTGAACCACATTTTTGGCATTTAAAACAAAAACAAAAGTATTATCCATTGCTATAGTACTTGGGTACTGATGTGTTTTATGCACAAGGGTCATATATTTGTATTTTTCTCTATCGTAATGGATTAAGGTTGAGTCCCATAGCACTATAATATTTGTATTTACAAATAGAAACCACATTTATTCTGAATGCATTTGTAACTAAGTGTACAATTCACAGCTTTATCGCTTGTTTTATGAGTCCATTTGGCTTGGGACAGAAAAAAAATAATCAAGTCTGTATATTTCAGGGCCTGGTCTTTATTTATGCAGAAACTGCTTATTTATTAACATTAAGCATCTCCCATTTGGTCTCAAAGAGACATATAGTTATATGGAAACAGAGCAGCTTTCAGTTGATGATTGCACAACTACAGATGCTTTTTTCCAACACCGTCACAGCTGAGGAGGTCCAACCAAATGAAAAACAGTACTGATGAAGTGAGAAACAGAAAAGCGGTACCATGCAAACGTTATTACATAATAAAATGCAGGCCAGCACACATTTTTTAAACTCTCTTTATTAAATTTATGTGAATCAAGAGGAAAGGGTGAAAAGTATATTTGCTGATGATAAAAAATATTCTCTGGATAATTTCAGTCATCTCATTTAAAACATAGTCTTTAGGAGTTTCTAGTTTTCCCAATATCCTTTTCAGCTCACCATTGTCTACTCCAAAGTTAAGCTTTTTAGATTAAATAAAAAATAGAATTTGCAGGTAGTATGTTCCTGAATAGGCAGCGTTCAACATCAAGTGATATAACAAAATACCTAAATGAAAATTGGAAGACTGTCCTCACTAATCCTAGTCTTAAAATATTTTCAGATGATTCATCTTAACCTGTTTTGACAGCCATGTTAGTGTGTGTGTCTCTCCTGCCCCACCGGGAACGATGCCAGCCTTGCAATGCATGAAATCACGGGATGTGTTATGATGCTATCCCTGAAAGATTTCCAACCTAAGTTATACTCACAGCATTATACTACAGGGAGGCTAGCACCCTGATGGATTCTTAAAATACATGCAGATGTGTTTTTTCTGAATACACAGTGCTAGAAATATTGCTTATCCTTTGTAATGTACTAATATAGAGGTGGATACAAATATTAGACTAATTTTAAAACATACAAAAGTGAATTAAGCATAGTGATTTTTTGCTACCAAAAGTTTTTTCCTCCATTCTTTGTATATATACATATGTGAGTGTATTTGTGTATACACATATATACAAATACATACATATCCACATACATAAAGTTGTGTCATCTATTTAATTGTTCTGGTTAAAGTAATCATCTTTAAGTATACTTCCTAGTATTCAATTTTCATTTTCACTATCACTCATTGAGCATTTATTATTTGCCAGTAAACCGCGCTGAATGTTTAACATAGATTATCTCATTTAATCCTTACAATGGGTTTATAAAGTAAGTATTCTTATATCTGTTTCACCTATGAGGAAATTGTGCCTCTCAGAAATTGAGGCCTATGTAAGACAACCAATTAGTTAGTAAGTGGGGAGGCCAGAATTTAAATTCAGGCTCTAGCTCTAAAGGCAATGCTCTTAACAAGTATTTCTTTCAAGTCAGCTAACCAACAAACTAACTCAATATATTAGCACAAAAGGAATATAAAAGTGATTCCAATTAAGTATTTTTTTATTTAAAATATCATAATAAATGAATAAAACATGCATCCTAACCAAAGGCAGTAGGAGGGAATTTATTGCTCTACTGAGTCTCCAGCCCAACAGTCACATCAACATCCAAAAATATTTGCAATAAATATAAATCTATCATAGGATCTGAGATATTTTGATACTTTACATTTATATAGCATTTCTGTAAATGTTCTTGATGACTTACACTTCCACAGCATTGCCATTTCTTGGGTCAAATTTGCCCAAGACTGCTTTGCATGCCGTTCATTCAAGAGACTCTGTCATATCTTTAATTTCTGTACAGTGAGTTCTACTCTTGTGGTATATATTTCCCCTTCTGCATTTTGTACTCTCTTCAGAGGTGTATCCAAAGATAGAAAAGATAGGAATGAAATGCAAAATCCTATTATCATAAACTTCAGAGAAAGCATGATAATATATTAACACATTTTGTTATTTGGCTTGGATTTACTGGTGATGTGAAGGGTTATTTCTAGCAAAGCCATTTCTACCTCTTTCCCAAAGGGAGTACAAAGAAGATGAAGTTGGCATTTTTATTTATTTATTTATTTATTTTCAGACAGAGTCTTGCTCTATCGCTAGGCTGGAGTGCAGTGGTGAGGTCTCGGCTCACTGCAACCTCCACCTCCCACGTTCTTCTTCCTCAGCCTCCCGAGTAGATGGGACTATAGGTACACGCCACCAAGCCCAGCTAACTTTTGTGCCTTTAGTAGAGACAGGGTTTCACCATGTTAGTCTGGATATCTTGACCTCGTGATCCACCTGACCCAGCCTCCCAAAGTGCTGGGATTACAGGCGTGAGACACCATGCCTGGCCGAAGCTGGCATTTTTAATATACCTATACTTGCATATAGACAAGTAATATTTGAAACCCTAATCTACTAGACTTGTGAAAATTCTCGTAACTCCTTTTTATTAGACAACAAAAGCAGGTATGGTCTCTACCCATGGTATATAAACCAGTAAAATAAAACATGCTTTGATGCTGCAGTCAATAAGGTTGTTTTTGATAGAAGTAAGATAGAGTCAGTCCCTTTTCTAAACTGTGGAAAATTAATTAGATAGTACTGAACTTGCAAGTTCTTTTCTTCCTACCCACATGCCCCCTCCTCATACCATCAGTGAACCTATATGAACTAGAACAGAGAGAAATAGTGCAAAGAAAATATGCAGTGCAAAGAAAGAAAGAAGCCTTCTGGGACACTGAATGATATAGCAAATATTTTCCAGTCCAAGGGTTGGAGAAAAATAAAATTATGCTTAGTGTTGTAATTTTGTATGGATTTTTTCTATAGTAACCTAGATAAAAATAATAGCTTTAGTCTCAAAAATACAAGTGAACGTCACTGATGTTAAACTCTAAGCAGTTGCAAATAAGGCAATTATGAATTATCTGCAGTCACTACAAAATCATGATATAATAGTACTACCACTCTGACATTGTCTAGCCTAAGATATATTTCTGAAACTAAAAGAGAAAGAGTGCATTATTTGGAACCAGGATAAAAAAGGAAGAATGGAATCTAGATAAGAGTAGGACAGAGCTTTCCTGTATCACATCTGAACAAGAGTCTCATTATTTTCTGGTAATAAGGCATCAAAATTACGAGGGCATATACCTTTTAAACTGTGTTATTATTCTATTTTCTTAGTTATGTATACATATTGATATCCACTGAAGCATCTTTGTAGTAACCAAAGATTGGAAACAACCCAGATTTTCATTAAAGGGAAGTAGTTTCTAGGTGATTGTATATCCATGCAATAGAATGTAGTTATAAGAAACAATGAGAAATTTCTCTATACACTAATAAGGCAAGCTTTCTAAGATCTATTAAATGAAAAAAAAAAAGCAAGTGCATAACTATTTTATAAAATGCTATGTGTTTAAAAGTGGAGCAAATTAGAATATATATTGATATTTTCTGGTATTTGTATTTTGGAAACTCAGGAAGCTCATACTGGAAACTAAGAAATGTGCTTCTTTGTGGAGAAAGAGTGGGAACTGGGAAGATGAAAGAGTACTTAGCACTTCTTAATATCTGGCTAATATGAACGTTATAATAATATCTGACTAATGTGAATGTTATATGTTTTAATTAAAAATAAAGTCAATAATTAAATTGAGCATTGCCTATAAATTGCCATTGAATTTTTGACAAAATTCAACACCTATTCATAATAAAACCATCAATAAGCTAGAAATAGAAGGAAAAGTTTTCAACTAGATAAAGAGTATCTAGAAACAACCTTACAGCTAGTATATATTAATGGTGAAAAACTAAATGCTTCCCACCAAGATTAGGAACAAACCAAGGACATTCATTCTTATTCCCTTTATTAACATTGCACTGAAAGTCCTAGTCAGGGAAATAAAGCAAGAAAAAGAAATAAGACATGCAGATATTAAAGCAAGATGTAAAACTGTCTTTATTCACAAATAAAATAATTGAGCACTTCTGTCTTTCTCTGTCTCTCTCTCTCTCTTTCTTTCGACAGTGTCTTGCTGTTGTTGGCCCAGACTAGAGTGCAATGGCACAATCTCGGCTCACTGCAACCTCCGCCTCCCGAGTTCCAGCAATTCTCCTGCTCAACCTCCGGAGGAGCTGGGATTACAGGCACCTGCCACCACGCCCTGCTGTTTTTTGTATTTTTAAGCAGAGACGAGGTTTCACCATGTTGGCCAGGCTGGTCTCAAACTCCTGACCTCAGATGATCCACCAGCCTCGGCCTCCCAAAGTGCTGGGATTACAGGTATGAGCCACCACGCCCAGCCTTAAGGAATCAACAAAGAAAACTGTGAGAACTAATAAGTGAATTTAGTGAGACCGTATAATACAAGCCCCATACAAATGTATAAGAACATATAAAATTAATTGTATGTATGTGTGCTATCAACAAACAATTGAAAATTCAAAACACGATTTGTAATCATAGCAAAACCTATAAAATCCTTAGGCATAATATTAACAAACTATGTGAAAAACCTGTCCTGAAAATTTCAAAACGCTGCTGAGAGAAATTAGAGAGCAAAATAAATAGATCAGCATATGATATGGTTTTGGCTGTGTCCCCACTTGAATCTCATTTTGAATTGTAATCGCCATAGTCTCCATGTGAAAAGGATGGGACCAGGTGGAGGTAATCAGATCGTGGAGGTGGTTTCCCCCATGCTGTTCTCGTGATAGTGAATGAGTCTCCTGAGATCTGATGGTTTTATAAGCGTCTGGCATTTCCCCTGCCTGCATTCACTCCATCCTGCCACCCTGTGAAGAAAGTGCCTGCTTCTCCTTTTCCTTCCGCCATGATGCTAAGTTTCCTGAGGCCTCCCCAGCAAAAAATGTGGAACTGAGTCAATTAATTAATTCCTCTTTTCTTTTAAATTACCCAGTCTTGGATATTTCTTCATAGCAGTGTGAGAATGGACAAATACAGTATACCATATATATAGACAGGAAGACTAGTTATTTTTAATATGTTAACGCTGCCCAATTTAGTTTATGGAATAGTTCAATGTATTCTCAATGAAATATCAGCAGGCTTTTTATAAAAATTGATAAGTTGATTCTATAATTTTCTTAAAAAAAAAAAAAGCAGAATAGCCAAAACAATTTTGAAAAAGATGAACAAAGAAGATTTACAGTACATCATTTTTAGACTCACTAAAATGCAACAATAATATAGATTGGTATTGATTTAAGATTAGATACATAGATCGATTAAATAGAATTTTGAAATCCAAAAATAAACCCATACACATGTGTATACATAGATATGATTATATGTATGATTTTAGATGTATATATAATTGTGTGTGTATGTATGTGTGTACATACATATATATATAAGATCCATTGATTTTTGACAAAGATGCCAAGGAAGTTCAATGGGGAAAAGGATAATCTTTTCAATAAATAATATTGTAACAATGAAATAGCGATATATATATATTTTTGTTTGTTTGTTTGTTTGTTTGTTTTGAGACAGAGTCTCGCTATGTCACCCAGGCTGGAGTGCAGTGGCCGGATCTCAGCTCACTGCAAGCTCTGCCTCCCGGGTTTACACCATTCTCCTGCCGCAGCCTCCCGAGTAGCTGGGACTACAGGCACCCGCCACCTCGCCCGGCTAGTTTTTTTTGTATTTTTTTAGTAGAGACGGGGTTTCACCGTGTTAGCCAGGATGGTCTCGATCTCCTGACCTTGTGATCTGACCATCTCGGCCTCCCAAAGTGCTGGGCTTACAGGCTTGAGCCACCGCACCCGGCCAGAATAGCGATATTTTAAAAAGAAAACTTGACCTGATCTCACACCATATACAAAATTACTTTTCAGTCTATGGTAGACCTAAAAGTAACAACTAAAACACATAACTTTTAGTACAAAGTAGGAGAAAAATATTTACTGTATTACAATAGGAAAGGATTTCTTAGATTGCACACAAAAGCAGAATTATAAGAATTATAAGATTAAAAAATGATAAGAATTATAAGATTAAAGAATGATAAATTAGACTTCATTGAAATTTAAGACTTCTGTTCTTTGAAAGACATTGCTAAAAATAAATAAAAAGCAAGCCACAGAATTAGAAAAATATTCACAATACATATTTCTGATGAAAGACTGAAATCCAAAATCCATAAAGACCTCTTATAACTTAATACTAAGATGACAAATAACTAAAGATGTACAAAATATTTGAACAGGTATTTCAGAAAAGAAGAAAAATAATCAACATTCACACAAAACAATACTCATCATCCTTATTTGTCGGTGTTGGCCTAGAGATAGAGGGAGGCATTCTTGATTACAAAGAGGCAATTGAGAATTTACGTATGTTTTATGCCTTTAATTAGAAGAGAGATTACACAGACATATAGACATTTGTCAAAACCATCCAACTGTACACTTTAAATGTGTACATTTTATTTTACGTGACTTATACCTCAAAATTTGATTTTCGAAACAGTAAAAAGCATTAGAACAAGGAAGTTAAATGTGAAGAAGATGGGGAGAAAGAGTGGCCAAGGAGGTATGAGAAAACTCAGGAGGATGTGTGCATTGGATACCTCTTGAGCCCTACCTAAAATGCTCATGGCCATACCCTCTCACTTCTAACCTTCTGTCATGCATTGAACCAGCTTGATACTAACAATTTTCCAGTCTGAAAGTATGAAGGAATTAATGTGCATGGAGCCATCTTTGACCAATGGAGTATAAGAGACAATTAGCAAAGCAGTCAGTATCAAAATGCATTGTATATAGTTCCATAGGGATTACTAAGTTAACAATGCACCCTGTGTTGGTTTTTCCTCCTTCCTTGTTTTACTCATCTGGTCCCTCACTTCCTTCCTAAGATCATGTTACAATAAACTGCCTTCATGCATGCTGTTATTACACATTCCACTTTTTAAAAATGTGGGCTAGAACACAATTGGAAAGCAAGGAATATGATCATGAAGATATCTGAAAAACGTATGCTTATTATGTCCTAGACATGCTTTAAAATCTCCACATATATCAACTTATTTAAGTCTGATAACAACCCTATTTTATAGGTGAGAAAGCAGAGGCAGAAGAAAAGTAAGTGATGAGTAGGAAAGTGGCCAACAATAACAAATGCCACTAAAAATTATGAAATTCAATGGATTTGGCAATTGAATATTATTGATAAACTTTATACAAGAAATTTCAGTGGCACAATGGTAGTAGAATCCAGATTTTATGAGAATTTTTTAAAAAAAATCTTAACTAATCAGTCTCCAGTTGTGAAGATATATAAATGTCATAACACTTGGAGGAATATTAAGAAATACTGTGTTGCATAAATTTAACAAAGCCTTCATACGCACTCAGATTCTAAACTTCTCTGAATCTCTTTAATACAGCTATTGAGAACTTGAGGATTTGCAGTAAGGAACATTCTTTTGGCACTTCCAAAGATATGAGTACTTTAATAAATAAAGTGAAAGAATAATGAAATGTGTTGTTAATCTAAGAGAAAAGGGAAGAGTGAATATGATAGCAGTAAGAAGAAATGTAAAAATATTCAAGGCCAATTCTGATGACTTTCAAATGCGTCTTTATCATGAAGGAAATTTTGTATCCCAGTGTGAATTCACCAAAATAATGTGTTTAATATTTCAGTTTTCTTTGTGGCAATGCTGGGTTATATACTCTTATTTGTCTATGAATGCTAAATATAAAATAAGAAAAGTATGAACATTAAGTCCAACAAAGGACTATTGGTTTGAGAAAATAAAACTCTATTTAACGTTTGTCATGAACATCCACAAGCCATATTGTCTGTCTAAGTAAACTCTAAGACTTCACATTATTGGTAAATGAACACGTGACATATCTATTATGAGTTTGCAAGGTTATGATTTTTAATCATTTTTTCTGCTATGTAAATCAATATAATAAGTTACAAACTTCAAAATGAAACAAATTATAAACACCCAACTCAAAATCCTGGTCTCTAGTTTTGACTCTAATCAATGCAAAGTCTGGATTTGAGAGTTAGCCAGTATGTTCAAGTATAAGTCCCAATAAATAAATAAGACAGCAGTTGATATTCTTAGTAGACTTGTGGCAATTGCTGTCTGTCCACCATCTCTGTTGGCACATCATCCCAGCTAATAGTCTCATCATTGTAACAAGTGCTGTCATTTATCAGGTATTCATCACTTTAAAATGAAACTAAACTTGAAACAAATTGAAAGCAAAACTTCATAAGATGTCTGTACACTCTAGAAAGAAGAAGATGCTTGGCAGGAATAAATATGTGCTGGCAACACATCTCCTCTCTTATTTCAAGGACAAAATTGAAACCATATTTTCATGGGGGTGCAAACATTGATTGCTATAAGTTCTTATAAACAGAGAACTACAAACAGTACTGCAGCATTCTCTTGATCCTCCTTCACTTTTATGTGAAGTCCAAAAATGTATCAGTTAAAGGAGGTTTTTGAATTCAATTCAAAAACCAGACAGGGATTCATATGTCACAAGTAGAGGCAGACCATATTCTAGGTAAAAACAAAAAAACAAAAAAAAAACTACACTTGTGTTCAATTTGAAAGATTTAAAACTATTATTCACTAATGTGTATAAAATGAATAAGCACAAATCATGGACTATCTCAAAGTTTTATTTAAGTCATAAGTGTTGTCCTTTCATCTCTCTTCCCCGCTCTACTAATGGTCAGGCCTGGTTATCCATCCAATGTAGGCAAAGTACTTCTTAATCACTCTCCACTTACTTCCCTTCAAGAGTTTTATCATCACCTGCAAGACACTGCATTGTTTAGTTTCTACCATCCTTTGGAGCTTCATCTCTCACCACCCTGTCTACTTTCTCTAATAAGCCCCAGCCACACTGACTCTTTCAGGTCCTCAAACACTCTTTGGGTCTTTCTGCTCTGCCTAACAAACAATTTCCCATCAGTGTTCACCTGGTTAACATGCATGCATTCTTCAAATTTAAACTTTAATACCACTTACCCCACGAAGATGATCCTCCACCCCGGATTATCTCAAAATACCTATCGTGTTCTTTCATCACATCTTGCTTCTTCATAGCACCTATGATTAGAACAAAATCATTAACTTTGAAATAATGTATTTAATGTTTGAATATAGGTTGCTTAAAGGCTATCTTGTCTGTGTTGTTGGTCATCAGGTCTTAAGTATTAAAATTAGTGCTCTAATTACTTAAGTGCATAAATAATTATTTGGGAAAGGAAAAAAGACAGGAAAAGAAGGAGGGAAAGGGAAGTAAAGAATAGAAAAGGAAGCACAGAGAAAAGAGAGAATGGAAGGAGGTAAAAAAGGATGGAAGAAGAAAGGATGATAGTAGAGAATGGGGAAAAGACTGAATGGCTGTTAACTAAGTTTTGATATGTAAAACAGAGGGCAATTATCAATCATCATGTATATAAATACAATGGCCAAGTGAAAAAATGATGTTGAAAACCTGTATTAAGCAAGTATAGAGTCAAGAGAAGAAAATCAGATAAGTTAACCTCAAACAACAGCAAGTGGGAGTATAGATAGAATCTAGAGATGAGGAGATCAAGGAATAGCCAGTGCCTGCAAAGAAGATTTGTCACCATCTTAGATTATGTTTGTATGATAAGCACAGTCCATAAAGCGACTTGGATGAAGTAACTTTTGGTCATTTGTTTCCAGCTGGATTTTTGTTCTGGCCAATCTCAACAATTTGGTCACCATACACTTCTGCCTGAATGTTTTGACAAGTATCAGACATATAAAATTTAACTTCTAGTAAAGAAAACAAATTTTTAAAAAATTAAATCCTAGAGACTCAGCAAAACGTTCAGTGAAGTTTCATTCCCATTATTTGTTAAATAAGATTTGTACAAATAATCCTCGGGCATGATTTTTGTGAAAAGTGAATTTTATTGAAACATCATATTATTTCTGGTTCCTTGTTATAGAATTAATAAATATATTTAGCATATACCTATTACTTTCTTAAAACCCTTTCCTTGTTTAAAAAAAAAAAAGAAAGCTATGCTTCCTGGATGGACACAGTGGCATGAACCTATAGTCCGAGCTACTCAAGAGCCTGAGGCAGGAGGATAGCTTGAGCCCAGGAGTTCAAGGCTGTATAATGCCTGGTGACCTCACTTGTGAACAGTCACTGAACTTCAGCTTGGGCAGCATTGTGAGACTCTGTCTCTAAAAAAAATTAAAGATAAAAATTGTGCTTCTCAATTATCCAGTATAAAGATTCAAATTGGAAGACTGAAACTATAAGATTCAAACATGAACATTTTGACTTACTAGAGATGTTACGGTCTTATCTTTATGTACCCACCCCCAAATTCATACATTAAAATCCTCATTGGCCAGGTGACAGTATTAAGAAATGAGGTCTTTGGGAGGTGAGAGTAGGTTGTGGGGTCGGAGCTTACATAAATGGAATTAGTGCCGTTATAAAAGAGGCATGAGAGAAACTGCTTGTCCTTTCTGCCATGTGAAGTTAGAATGAGAAGACAGCTGAAGAAGCAGCCCCTTACCAGACACTGAATCCGACAGCACCTCGATCTTGTATTTTCCAGCTTCCAAAATTGTGAAAAAAGAATTTCTGTTGTTTATCAGCCACCTAGCCTGTGATATTTTGTAATAGCAGGCCAAATGGACTAAGACAAGAGGTAAGTTGCTAATATTACTAAAGGGTTTAGGGGAAAGTATACAATGTTAGACCCCTACTCAGGTTACAAAAACAAACAGAAAGCCTTCTGAAGGCATTGTGCTTTTCTAAATTTGTTTTCTGGCTGTCAAAATATTGTCTGTGTTAAATCAGACCGAGTCCATACAATTTCACCAATATAACAAAACCCCTGAGCATGTTCTGAACCCACAACTTTAGGAAAACAAATAAGCATTCTTGAGAATGATTACACTCTAGTTGCTGGTCTCCAAAGGTGGCTGCCATCAATTATTTTCTTCCCTCTTTGTACATATCTGCCACTCCCCTATCGAGAGATGGAGCTGATTTTCCTTCTCTTGAATCTGGGCTGGCAATGTACTATTTTGAACAGTGGAATGTGGCAGAAGTGATATTCTGGAATTTCTAAGTTGAGGCTTTAAGAAGACAGGTGGCTTTGGCTTTCTTCCTATGGGAATTCTTGTTCTTGAGATACTGCCCCATGGAACCAACCAATACGCTGTCAGAGGCCAAAGACACAAAGAAAAGCCACATGGGCCGGGCACGGTGGCTCACGCCTGTAATCCCAGCACTTTGGGAGGCCGAGGTGGGTGGATCACGAAGTCAGGAAATCAAGAACATCCTGGCTAACACGGTGAAACCCTGTCTCTACTAAAAAATACAAAAAATTAGCTGGGCGTGGTGGCGGACACCTTAGTCCCAGCTACTCAGGAGGCTGAGGCAGGAGAATGGCGTGAACCCGGGAGTCGGAGCTTGCAGTGAGCCGAGATCGGGCCACTGCACGCCAGCCTGGGCGACAGAGCGAGACTCCATCTTAAAAAAGAAAGAAAGAAAGAAAGAAAAGCCACATGGAGGAAAATGAAGGCACTTAGACTGACAGCCCCCACTGAGTTGCCAGTCAATACTCAATATCCACAGCCAGCCTTGTGAGCAAGCATCTTGTATGTTCCAGCTTGATTGAACTTCAAGATAACTGCAGATCAGGAAACATCACATAGAGCAAGAAAACAGCCCGGTTGAGCCCAGGTCCCCGCAGACTGACGAAAGATAATAAAATGGTTGCTGTTTTAAACAATTAAGTTTCGGAATCACTGGTTCCCCAGTAGCTGGTAATGAAAAACACACAACCATGAAACGTATTTTTTTCTACATTGATCCATCACAAAAAATATATACAAACTTTGAATAATGTGTTCTAATTTGCATTTCTAGTTTCTCGGTAGCTTTACATTATTTGACTAAAAGTTCTCTCTGGATTTTGCCTCACATTTGCTCCAAGTTTTACATAGTCTGTGCTTTATTCATACTAAAGTGTCCATGATGGGATTTTTAAATTGCATTATATTACTATCAACAGAGCATTTTTAATGTTTCACAGGCAAAGGCTGTAAAAATTTCACTTAATGTGAAAATTCACATTAAGTTCCAAGTATTTTTCAAGGTAATGTAAAAAAAAATCACGATTTCCTTTAATACGTTCTCCGAATCAATGTTTCCTGCCAAATCACTTTATTGAACTTAGTAGAGGGCAAGGAACAAGCAACTATATTCTTTAACAAAACTTACTGTTAAACTCACTTTGAGAAACAGTTCTCTCACTGCCCCTGAGTGAAATCTTGTGGGAATTCCCATAGCTTTAATAATAACGCATAAATACTTAATGAATATTCTTCAAGTCCAGTCTAGTGGTACTAGAACTACAATCTAACCGAAAACTTCGCTTTTCCTCTGGCTCGGGACTGCTTGGACTTGGAAGACTGATGTAGGTGAGGGGAGAAGGTTGCAGTTTCTTCACAACATCTTAGTTTGAGCTCCCACCTTACTCACTTGACTGGTGCAGTTGAAATCTGCGGTTGGTGTATGCTAGGTGCAGATGTTCCCACTTTCCTCTCATGAAAGACAATTATGCATTCTTTCAAGGTCTACCTGATGGCGGATTCTGACTGCATTTCTCTCAATACAGGTGATGTCTCCTTTGGCTATGACTACTGGTTTCTTCCACATCTCTTGGTTACAATGATTCATTATTCTGTTAGGGTCATTTCTCTGCCTCCAAGTGGCCGTATAGGGTGGAATCCCTTTTAGGACAACCCCAGGACAGCTCTGTTTTGTGGAATCCACACTGTTTCTGGGAAACATCTCGATTTTCTCTTTCCTACTGGAAATGCACCTCACTTTCAATGTGGTTATCTCTTTGCTCTGCTGTGAGGCTGTTCAATTCAGCTCTTAGATTTGCGAGGCGGGAGTCAGATATGAGTCCTTATTCCCCTCTAACAACCTAATGGAGGTAAGTCAAGCTCTCAGTGGACTTTCTTGAAATCTCCTTCAGTTGACTTGAATTGGGGTGAATGCCCCCATCACTCCACCCCCATAGTAGGATAGAAGGAGCACATAGCACACTACCAGCACTCTCAAAAATAAAGTTTATCTGATACCTTCATTCTCTAAATGAACACTCTTCTTTGATGAAGGCTAGGATTAACGATGAGTTACTGGAAACTCGGGCCCTCCTCTAATGTTTGAGGGGCCAGCTCAAGAGTACAGTGGAGGCTTACCTAACATATATTAATAACTAGAAGTTCAAATAAAGCTAAACAGAAATAAATATGTTCTATCCTCCAATCTTGACAAGTCTATTTTTCTAAAAACAAAATTGAAAAATACGTATATAACTCTGGTTTCTATATAAATTAAAATGAGCATACTGTTAACAAGCCATCAATGTTTGGATAAGTGATAAAATAAAGACAACTTATGCTTTTATATTTATGCTATAAAATTTGTCTTGCCTTTGATTTAACAAAATTACTACTTATGTTTTCGTGATCAATGATTTATGTACTATTGACAATGATGGCAACTTAACCAACTTTTCTTGAGTCAATATAGTTCTTAAGTAGTAGTTTATAAATGAGTTTGTAGAAACTATCTCTTTCTGAACTAATGCCAATAGAAATCGATAAAATTTCAAGACAGATGGGAACAAAAAATGTTACATATTGTGTTCAAACATTAAAATGGGATCACAGAACTATTTGTTATTGCAGAAGTGTTACAACTTTATCAAATCAATTATTGCTTATATGTTATAATCTTTATCGTCTCTTAATATCTGGATCCATACACTAATGTACACTCAGTATCATCCTCCACTCATGTCATGTCTAGAATTATATATAAATTTGAAAATCTCATAGCTTTTTTAATTTTGCTGTTTTCACTTGTTAAATGTTATTCAGCCGCCATGTGCAATGATTGCAAATAACTACACAAATATGTGACTGCCATAAAATGAAACATGAAGAGAAGGAGGAAATGGACACTGAGTGTTACTAGGATATCATACTTCATTATGTAACACTATATTGCATTGGTGCTATCAAAGAGGAAGGATTTTAAAAGTTAACTGGTCTTTCCTCTTACCCCTAAGCACTTTTGCTGCTGAAATGCTCCCTCTGCTTCAAAGCAGTGTCAGCTCAAAATGTTGGCAATCGTATAATCTACACATTTTCAAGGTATTCAGAAATGCCTTTTCAAAAAAAGGCAACTTTTACTTTTTCTGGTTCAAAAAGGTAAGTCCAGAGATGTGGAGAAGCATTTCCCTAGGGTCTGACAGTTTTAACCACAAAGGTAGATGGCTAAGATTACTGGGTTTGCTATGGAAGTGCTGAATGTTAGACCCCAAGTAAGAAAAATGGCCACTTCTTTCTTTTAGAAATATTTACTTTTAATTCATTTAAAAATAAAAATAAATGCATGTCAATTTCTTCTAAACGATAAGAGAAGATGAAATTTTATATTTTTCAAATCTCATTGAGGTCTGACTTAATGAAAGATAGATGAATTGTCATATGTACTGCTGTATTCAATTTGTTGCCATATGTTGTTCATGAACTATATAAAGATAATCCAGTCACATACAGAAATGTAATGAGAAAAAGAAAAGGTATGTTAATTATTTTTTCAGATAATTCTGGAAATTATTCTTTAAGAGTACACCAAAGCTCAATAAGTAGAAACTTCTCAAAAGTCTGTTGCAATATGGATGAACCTTTTGTGCTCTGTGACATTAAAATCCATTGGTCTCTCTTGCACTTTAATTAGTTCATTTACCCTTGTGTCATTTAGTAACATCCTGTATTGATTATTTGGAAAATATTAGTTTACTGAGCTGTGCAATTCTTCTAAATGTATTTCATTATATATTCTTATAAAATTATATTTGGTTTTGGTTTTAAAAATCATTTTATGTATTTTGATAAAATATCCACCAAACACCTAAGACTAAATAGACATAATTCTTTCAAGTGAAATGGTGTTCTATGAAAGAAGTGACCACTTCAGCTTACAACTGAAGCAATTGCAAGAGTCATATTCCTCTTGAAAAACATCATGCTTAGTTTACAGAAGTGCTTTATGCATAGCATTTCCCATTTATCACACAGAATATTAAGAAAACATGTACTCTAGAGTTATGGTTTAATAAAAATAACTCTTCTTTATCAAGAACATTTTGAAATAAAACTAGATCTTTTTTTTTTCCAGTGCAGTGGTGAAGAAATTAATGACTACAAATATAGTTTGAGGCCATGGCTCTGATTTGAGCCAACAGTTTAGTCACCAATTGCTTTTGAACATTCAGTACAAATGTCAGCACAGCTGTTTCAGAAGCCATATGATTCAAAAGAAATCATTCAATCCTTTGAATATTTTAGCACCCTTTGTGTTTGTTGTCAAGCATTCACATAAAAGAAGATCTTCAATCATTGGTTTGTACTGATACTGTACAGCTGGTACTGGAATATAAGCAAAATAGCAAGCCCAGCCTTGTGGATAGGTTCTTCCATTTGTATGGAAAAGGTAAAATTCTACAGAGAAGAGATTGAATTAATATTCATACTTGCAGTTAAATTTTTAATTGGATGAGTTGCTATAGCTTTGGAAAATGGCAGTGCCATTATTTCTTTTACTAATTTTTTCATCTAGCAAGCATTCAGCAATGTCAACTGTATAAGACATTATTGTATATGCTTCTCTATGCAATGCAACATATCTTACCCTTCAAGAGGAATGTGTAAAACTTTTAGTTTCTAGTCTGAAATTCTGTAATAAACCAATCTTTTCTTTTAAAAGAGTTCATCATTGTCTACACTTAAAATTTAAATTTCTTTTTTTAAACATGAAATGATTAGTCTCAAAATATCGTTGTAATATAACTGGCACCATAAATATTTTAAATGTTCTATTGACTAAAAAACAACAAAATAAATCATTAACATCTATTAAACCTAGAGAAGAACAGCTTTCATTATATTCATGTTTCAAAATTAAAGTTTCACACCAATTTTCTTTTAGTAGATTCCTCCCATCCATGAGTAAAACTCTATGATAAGTCATTTCTTCTGTTTTTTTTTAATAGTATCTTTATACATAAATGAAAGCAGCTGTGGGTTGAGAAACCAAGTCTTCTATTTTACTGTTTTAAAGTCAAAACTTTGTCTTTCTAATACAGCTACTCCAAGATGCTGCAAATGGGGAACTGGAATGGTGATGCCACAGCTAGCCACAACCAAGAAGAAATGGCCTCGTCTATTCTTTAAGTAATTTATTTTTGCTTATTGAGGATATGTAGGAAATGCTAATGTGTGGGGCTCAGGGAAAGGACCCTTCTTATCTGGGCCTAAGGTATTACCTGAGGATATCCCTGGCAAGCTACCATAGATTATGCAAAATTTACATAGCTAGGTATGGTGGCTCATACCTTTAATCCCAGTACTCTGAGAGGCTGAGGTGGGAGGATTCTTTGAGCCCAGGAGTTCAGGATGAACCTAGGCAACATAGTGAGACCCCATCTCTGCAAAGCTGTTTTCAGAAGATTATCCAGGTGTGGTGGCATGTGTCTGTGGTCCCAGCTACCCTTGAGGCTGAAGCAAGAGAATCACTTGAGCCCAAGATGCCAAGGCTGCAGTGAACCATGGCCATGATAGCCTGGGTGATAGAGCAAGATCCTCTCAAAATAAATAACTTGCATAAACCATCACACAACCTGCCTAGCCAAAAATGCTCTGGGGTTTGATGCTGAGCTCCTGGTTCATATCACATAAACTTAAATGAGATGTATTTTTCTGAAGGAAGCCAATCTACTGATCTCCAAAATATACACTCAGTTGGTTATTTTTGTTGTTTGTTTGTTTGTTTTTTAAGAGACATGGTCTCATTCTGTCACCAAGACTGAAATCCAGTGGTGCAATCATAGTTCACTGCAGCGTCAAACTCCTGGGCTCAAGAGATCTACCCTGTCTCAGCCTTCTGAGTAGCTAGGACTATAGGTATGTATCATCATGCCTGGCTTTATGTGTTTAAGTTTTCATAGACATGAGGTCTCACTATGTTGTTTAAGCTTTGCTTCTTATGGTCTTGTTAAGCACCATCAAATTTTTAAGATGCCTATTAAAACCCAACTCATTTTACTTAAAATAACAAAGGAAAACAAAACACAAAAACTCTTAAAATTTTATGATGATAATATTTTAATCATAAACCAAACATTTTTCCATTATGATGAGTTTCTAAAACTAAAATAAACTGTATATACTGTGTAATTTCGACTAATGCACAAAGAAAAAGGAGCAAAAGGACTTAACGGGTTCCCACAACATTACAATGGGCCATGTCTGTGGAGTGCATGGGAATGGGGGCTGGTACCTAGTAAACTGATTTCACCTCTAGCAAAAAATTACCTCCATCTACTAAAAATTACCTGTTTTTCAGTTTTGTTTTAGAATCAAATAAAGGGATAGATGCATAGTCTTATATCCCTAGTCAAATATACCTAGCATGACTGGATAACACTCATGACGCAGAGAGAGTAAAGATTCACAATTCTCAAGTGTCTCTTCTCAAGTATTCCTTCCTCTAACTCAGACTCTTTCCCCAAAGCAAAAGTGCATTTAACTCTTCAGATCACCAGAACAATGCCATTCAGTGAAATGTCTAAGCAGTGAACTATTTCTAAGATGATTAGGGCCCATCCACTTAGTTCTTGAAAGATTACATTTAACACTTTCTTTTAAAGTTATCTCATATTTGTAGAGGACAGAATCTTCACCATCTAGTGTAGAGCAGTTTTAATCCATACTTAGGATATTTTCTACACCTTTCAATTGAGTATTTTGGTTGGGGCTAATTTATATTAACAATAAAATAGATGAAAATGGTCTTTGTCCTCACTCCCACTGAAAAAGTAATCACTGATATTCAATAGCTTAGAGGAAAATTAGCCTTACCACTGAATTAAATTTTATGACCTGTGAATTTTAATTAGGTGAGCTTTTCAATTGCTCCTATAATGAGCCTACATTGTCAAATAAAAAGAACCTGAATCATAAAGAAAAAAATTAGTGTCAGAGATCTAATAAAAAATCAAAAAGAAAAACATGCTGTAACTGGAGTGTTTAGGACATAAGGAGTGCACAGCACAGAGGTGGCAATGTATTTTGAAACCTTTATAGTTTAACTTATGACAGTCATATAGAGTTCTGTTTGTAAAGGAAGGAGGTCAGGGAATAATGCCACTGCAGGAGTTACTCAAGTTTTATCTACCCAGGACCACCCATCAATAAGGAAAGAAATTGGTTTTTATAAGTCATCAGTCATAAGCCATACACAAGTCAAAGGCAAGATTAACTTAAGTCTTTTGGAAATAAAACACACATACACCATTTAGTTTTTAACTTTATAGAAAATATAAAGCTCTATTCAACAACTGATAATTATATAGGCCTCCATTTTACTATGTTGACTGGTAGAGAGATTAGGACAGGTTTGAAGAGAGGTGTTGCTTGATTAAGGTTCCTCCTTATATTGCTCTGTGGGACTCAACCTATCCCTTATTATCCTCTTCTCCTGTTTTATTGCTTGTTAGTTGATTTGGTTGCTTTGCTTTTAGGTGTATCCATTATTGGTTCCTTCTCTTCCAACTGTAAAAACAAAATCTTCCCTTGATTGTATGCCACCACTAGCTAACACCCTAGCTCTCTTCCTTTTCACCTAAGCAACTTGAAAGTAAAATTAACCCTCTTTCACTCCTTAAGATATTGCAATCCAGCTGCTATCCCTACAACGTCATCCAAACTGCTCTTAAAATGCATTACCAACTTCTCGTTGCAAATTCAAAGAACACGTTTTAGTTCCTATATATTTGATTTGTTTTGCAATATTGGCCATCATCCTTTACTCACTCCACAGCTTTCCAATAGACTGCTTTTCCACTCACATTTCCATCCACTTCATCTTTCAAATTGACTCCTGATCCTCCAGTATACACTGAAACTGTGTAATCAAGAGTTTCTAGCTTCTGGTCTTTGAACCCTTTCTGATTCTCAAATCTTTATATCTCAGGTCCCATAAATCTATGTCTAACAACCAAATAAACAGGATGCATTTTGATTTTCCAAGGATTCTCAAACTTATTTTGTATCAAAAGAACTAATCTACTCCTCTATAACTTCCCCCTCCTCCCAAATCTCTATCTAAGTGAATGACATTACATCCCTCACATACTACAATGAGAAGCCTGGGAAGAGACTACTACCTCCCACCATCACATCAGTTGAGTCTTGGCTTCTCTTTTCCTATATATCTCATAAACACCCCTCAATATATTTCTTCTTCTCTATATCCACAGCCTTTGTTTTGATCCTTATAAATTCTCTTCTTGATTATATCAGTAGACTCTATATATCTCTTCCTGTCACCAGCTTAATTTTTCTCCTAATTTCTCTACCGTTTCCAATTGCCATTTCTCACAAAACAGATTTAAATATTCTCCCTCATTTAAAATCTATAATCGGCCGGGCACGGTGGCTCATGCCTATAATCCCAGCACTTTGGGAGGCCGAGGTGGGCGGATCACTTGGGGTTAAGAGTTTGAGACCAGCCTGGCCAACATGGCTAAACCTCATCTCTACTAAAAATACAAAAATTAGCCTTGTCTGGTGGCGTGTGCCTGTAATCCCAGGTAATCAGGAGATTAAGGCAGAAGAATCCCTTGAACCCAGCAGGACAGAGGTTGTAGTGAGCCAAGATCATGCCACTGCACTCCAGCCTGGGGAACACAGGGAGACTCTCTCTCATAATCAATCAATCAATCTATCAATTTCTATAACGTTCAAAGATTTTGCCAGGGTCTTGTAGGCCAAGGTAAGGCAATAGGATTATACTTTAAGTACAATAAAATTCACTAAAAGGTTTTATTCAGGTGCATGTATTAATCTGATGAACATTTTGATAAAATCACTCTGGCTATGAGAAATGGATTATGACAAAACAAGACTGGAAGCAGGCACACCATTATAGAGGCTAGCATTCCAGAGGATGGTGGCATACACTAAGGTATTGACTGTAGAGATGGATAAGTGATGAAATTCAAGAAATTCTATGAAGAAGGAAGCAATAGGTCTTGCTCTTTGCTTTGATAATGCACAGTAAGAAAATAAAAATACTTATGGACAAATCACTCCACGTTTTATGCTTAAGCAAGTAGCTAGATAATTGTGCTGATTACTCAATTTGATAAAAAGTCTGTGAAAGGGAGATTTTGTGGATGAGGATGTCGGAACCCAGGAGAATCAGGTAATCTGTTAGACATGTTTAACCTTGAGATTCCTATTAGATATTGCTATGGACTGAATTGTATCCCCCGCTCCAAATTCACATGTTAAAACCCTAAGCCTCCACATGACAATATTGGAGATAAGGCCTGTAAGGGGCGATTCAGGTTAAATGAGGTTGTAAAAATGGATCCTATAGAACTGATTCTTTATAAAAAAGGAAGAGAAAGCAGAGATTTCTCTTTCTCCACTATGCGAGGGCAAAGGGAAAAGGCAGCTATCTGTAAGGCAGAAAGAGCCCTTACCAGAGACTGAACCCTCCTAGAGCTTAATCTTGAACTTTCTAGCCTCTACAACTATGAGAACATAAATTTCTGTGTTTTAAATCACCCAATCTATGGTATTTCATTATAGCAGTATGAGCTGTCTAATGCAGATATCTTGCTAGAATAATAATTTGACGTATTATCTGATTTTTACTTTTCACCTCTTCATACCCTGTATTCAAACAGCCATGCCATTCTGTGGCCAGAAAAGAAGAGATTCCCTGGGAGAAAATGGAACAAAGAAGTAAAGAGAGTTGGTGGTGTAGTTCAGAGGGATAAATCTGAATGGGCACATGGACAGGAATGGGGACTAGCTCAGCAAAGAATCACAGGGAGGAGCATTGCTTAGGTACCTAAGAGCCATGTAGAAGTCATCATCTGATAAGTGCACTGGTCTACCTTTATGCAATCACTGTCCATCCTTTGTGCCCTGATATTATGCAAGCTGTCCTTTTCATCAATGACTAATAAAAGCATCTCTTCAATAGTATATGGCACTTCTCCAAGCCACTGCTCTGCAGAAGTGACACCTGTTGGTCCTTCAGATTTTGTTTGACCCTTCTCTGACTTACCCCATATGAACATATAGACAAATCATTTTGCAATATCCCAGGGACTAATAAGCCTTAAGCAAGTCCTGGACACTTAGTGGAAGATGATGGTCTAGAAGGGACGTTTCCACACATGTAATGAGTGCAATGAAATGCCAAATAAGGCCACCTTGTGATGCTTTCTAAACTGAGATGGTAATATAATATATTTAAGTAGGTGAGTGGATATGAATCTGATGCTTAAGGGGGTCATGATGCAAAAGAAAAATGTAAAGCCATAGAAATGGATGAGATCACATAAGGAGAGCCAAATCCTGAAGAATAACAATAGTCAAAGAGACCATCAAAGAAGAATGAAATGATTGTGGTAGGCCAGTGTGGCAGGAAGATAGAACAGGCACAGAAGCCAAGGTAAAGAAGGTTTTGAAAAGAACCTAGATGTCACATTGTATATTGCTAAGAGGTCTAATAAGATGAGGACAGAAAAATAGTTTATTAACTTTAATGAAATAATTCACACCAATGAAGATATGAAAATGGAGACAGATTGGAGGATATTGAAGAATGAAGAAGAGGTGAGGAAGTGGAGGTGGAGTGTATACATCTCTTTTAATAAAAATGGATATGACACAGGGCAGAGAAATGGTTTGGTAGTTAGAAGGAGCACTTAAAGGACAAGTTTCCTTTCCTTTCTCCTCCTCCTCTTCTTCCTCCTCCATCTTTTGTTTTTCAACATGGTATATATCAGATGTTTAAGCCGATAGGAATGTTCCAGCAGAGACAGAGAGATTAACTATGCAGAATAAAGAATCAATAGTAGAGATAAATTTCTATATAAGGCAAAAGTGGAGGCACTGACCTTTGATGGAAGGAGGCACACCTCCTCCAAGTTCACAGGAAGAAGGAAGGTGAAGATAGTACAGATGTAGGAAGCCTAGACATTTGGTGGTAGGCAGATGAGGGAGTTATTATAGGAACTTCTATTTTGTAAAAAACAAATGAGGCAAAATCAATTGAGAGTACTTAATAGGTGAGGGAAGAAAGAGGTTAAAGAGAGAAGAAAAACTGGTAAACATTATCTTAAAGGATTCCAAATTAAGTCCAAAGAAAGACATGGAAGAATCAGTGAAAGTTGTTGAGAATTCATTTGCAGTTTGTAATCACAAAATTTAAAATGAAATTCACCAAGTCAGTTTTGTGATTTTTCTCCAATTGTGATTTGGTGAGACAAAAATAAATGATTTTTTTTCAAGTATGTGGTGGAGAAAGAAAGGCCAAGGAATCTGAGGGTATTTTGTGACTACACTGAGATGACTCCGCTGAGATAACAGTGCTTCCTGAGCATCCTTGGAGCATACCAACTATCACACAGAACTATGAGTATTGGTTTTGTGAATACTCTATTATGAGAACATGAAACCCATTTGGGATAGTCTCTAGTTCACCTCTACAGTTTCGAAAATCACTAGGCACTAAAAAATGTTTGTTCAATGAGCTCGTGGAAAAGCCGTGGGAGATAAGGCAACATAGAAAAGGATAGTAGATATATTTTAAATTACAAAAAATAGAGAGTGGACTTAAGCACCTGAGTTCCCATGAAAAATGAGAAGCAGAACTATAAACCCTGGAGTGATAAAACTCTAAGAGAAAAAAAAAATGTCATCAGTGCACAGAATGCTGAAAACAATTGTGAGACCCAAGAAGAGCAGTGGGCCCTGAAGACTAATGCCTTCTTCAACACAGACAGAGGTAATGTAACATTAAGAAAACAAACCTTTGATGGTTAATGACTACATGACCTATTTCAGCGTGCTAGGGTTTCAGGGCTAAGGAGTGTTTTACAACCACCAAAATAAGCTCCATGCTGTAACACAGCAAGTTGAACTATGCCCAGCACAGAGTTTTAATTACAAGAGATCATAATAACTTACTTTGTCTGAACACAGGCAAAAGTAACTTCAGGAAGTGCTATAGGAAACTGGCCATTGGAGGGAGAGAGAGGGAGAAAGTGAAGTGTCTACATACTTACATGTATACTTTATACTTACATATAAAATTAGCTCACTTTAGTAGATATTTATTGAATGACTAGTGTGTTCCAGGCACTGTATTCAGTTGTAAAACTTCCAAGTATACATCTATGTCAAGACAGCCTATTCCACTTAATCAGGGATAATGTATGTGTTTATTGCATGTGTGTATGTGCACCTCTGTTTGCACAGTAAATTATATTTACCTATATTCTATATCGACTTTTTGCAGAAAATGTTCCTTAGAATACAAGGGTCCCATGAGAGATTAACAAATGTTCTGGGGAACAAAGGGGTTCAAAACATGAATAAGTTTTGGAAGTATAAGGTTAAGCAAGTTAAATGGGTTTCTTTATGGCAGAACTTCTAGAAGACTTAAAAGTACTAATATGTGTTATGTTTTAATAAGAAAGGGGAAATGAAACAAAAATTTGTCATTAACAAATTTATTTGATTATGGACTCATATTTCATGAAACGACTTTTGACAACTCAGAGGCTTCGTGTTTCATTACTTGAAAAATTCTAAATATATCATATAATACATTTTATGTAAATATGTAAAGTATATATTATATATGTATATTCATGTATATTTAATTATCTTCTTTTAGTCCCATTTCCACCCCCAACTTTGGGTAAATTGTGGAGATATTTTACTATCAGTTTATTTTAAAAAGATAAATGTTTTCAACCTATTGAATATAGGTATTTTAATCAACATCAAGTACCTATCATTTTAATTATACATATTCATAAAAAGTTTATAGCAGGACAATGGAGAAAGAAAGAAAACATGAAACATTTTATCTCAAACTAGAGTACCAAGTAAACCTTTTCGTGACCCAGAAGAGGTAAGTTTCAAAATATCAATTAATCCAAGTATTTTACAATACACAAGAATATTTACATTATTTCAAAGACGTGGACACTCAGTAAAATGACACTTGATGTTCTACCCAGATACTTTTATCTAAATATGTCACAGTGTTCTACAAATATTTCTTAAGTCAGCTTTGCAAATAATTTTAAAAACTGATGCCCACAGAAACTGGTTTGGCCAACATAGTTGGAACTGTTCACATGTATTAAGTTTAAGTTTTTGGAGGGCAGAGCAAGATGGCCGAATAGGAACAGCTCCAGTCTCCAACTCCCAGCGCGAGAGACACGGAAGACCGGTGATTTCTGCATTTTCAACTGAGGTACTGGGTTCATCTCACTAGGGAGTGCTGGACAATCGGTGCTGGTCAGCTGCTGCAGCCCGACCAGCGAGAGCTGAAGAAGGGCGAGGCATCGCCTCACCTGGGAAGCGCAAGGGGGAAGGGAATCCCTTTTCCTAGCCAGGGGAACTGAGACACACAACACCTGGAAAATCGGGTAACTCCCACCCCAATACTGCAATTTAAGCAAACGGGCACACCAGGTGATTATATCCCACACCTGGCCGGGAGGGTCCCACTCCCACAGAGCCTCCCTCATTGCTAGCACAGCAGTCTGCGATCTACCGGCAAGGCAGCAGCGAGGCTAGGGGAGGGGCGCCCGACATTGCTGAGGCTTAAGTAGGTAAACAAAGCCACTGAGAAGCTCGAACTGGGTGGAATTCACAGCAGCTCAAGGAAACCTGCCTGTCTCTGTAGACTCCACCTCTGGGGACAGGGCACAGTAAACAGCAACAAAAGCAGCAGAAACCTCTGCAGACGCAAACGACTCTGTCTGACAGCTTTGAAGAGAGCAGTGGATCTCCCAACACGGAGGTTGAGATCTGAGAAGGGACAGACTGCCTGCTCAAGTGGGTCCCTGACCCCTGAGTAGCCTAACTGGGAGACATCCCCCACTAGGGGCAGTCTGACACCCCACACCTCACAGGGTGGAATACACCCCTGAGAGGAAGCTTCCAAAGCAAGAATCAGACAGGTACACTCGCTGTTCAGAAATATTCTGTCTTCTGCTGCTGATACCCAGGCAAACAGGGTCTGGAGTGGACCTCAAGCAATCTCCAACAGACCTACAGCTGAGGGTCCCGACTGTTAGAAGGAAAACTATCAAACAGGAAGGACACCTACACCAAAACCCCAACCCCATCAGTACGTCACCATCATCAAAGACCAGAGGCAGATAAAAACCACAAAGATGGGGAAAAAGTAGGGCAGAAAAGCTGGAAATTCAAAAAATAAGAGCGCATCTCCCCCGGCAAAGGAGCGCAGCTCATCACCAGCAACGGATCAAAGCTGTATGGAGAATGACTTTGCCGAGATGAGAGAAGAAGGCTTCAGTCCATCAAATTTCTCAGAGCTAAAGGAGGAATTATGTACCCAGCACAAAGAAACTAAAAATCTTGAAAAAAAGTGGAAGAATTGATAGCTAGAGTTATTAATGCAGAGAAGGTCATAAACAAAATGAAAGAGATGAAAACCATGACACGAGAAATACGTGAAAAATGCACAAGCTTCAGTAACCAATTCGATCAACTGGAAGAAAGAGTGTCAGCGATTGAGGATCAAATGAATGAAATGAAGCGAGAAGAGAAACCAAAAGAAAAAAGAAGAAAAAGAAAGGAACAAAGCCTGCAAGAAGTATGGGATTATGTAA